>NW_010132320.1:0-1068 GCF_000699245.1 Pterocles gutturalis
GTGGCACTGGGGATACTGGTGATACTGGGAGCACTGGTGGCACTAGGAGCCCTGGTGGGGGTGAGGGTTGTGCTGGGGACGCTTGGGACACTGGTACTGGTCTCACTGGTGATACTGGGGACACGGAGGACACCACTGGGGACACTGGGATCTCTGGGGACACTGGTGCTGGTGGCACTGGGGGCACTGGGGACACCGAGAACACCACTGGGAGCTCTGGGGATACTGGTGGTACTGGTTATACTGGGAGCACTGGTGACACCACTGGGGACACTGGGAGCACTGGGGACACTGGTGCTGGTGGCATTGGTGATACTGGGGACACTGGGGACACTGGTGTTGGTGGCACCGGTGACACTGGGGACACTGGGAGCTCTGGGGACACTGGTGCTGGTGGCACTGGTGATACTGGGAGCACTGAGGACACCACTGGGAGCTCTGGGGACACTGGTGGTACTAGTGATACTGGGAGCACTGAGGACACCACTGGGAGCACTGGGGACACCACTGGGAGCACTGGGGACACTGGGAGCACTGGGGACACTGGTGCTGGTGGCATTGGTGATACTGGGGACACTGGGGACACTGGTGTTGGTGGCACCGGTGACACTGGGGACACTGGGAGCTCTGGGGACACTGCTGCTGGCGGCACTGGGGGCACTGGGGACACCGAGAACACCACTGGGAGCTCTGGGGATACTGGGGGAAAACACTGCTGGCACCACTGGGGACACTGGGAGCACTGGGGACACTGGTGCTGGTGGCATTGGTGACACTGGGGACACCACTGGGAGCTCTGGGGACACTGGTGTTGGTGGCACTGGTGATACTGGGAGCACTGGGGACACCAGTGGGAGCACTGGGGACAATGGGACCTCTGGGGACACTGGTGTTGTTGGCACTGGTGATACTGGAGACACCAAGAACACCACTGGGAGTACTGGGGACACTGGGACCTCTGGGGACACTGGTGTTGTTGGCACTGGTGATACTGGAGACACTGGTGTTGGTGGCACTGGTGATACTGGGAGCACTGGGGACACCACTGGGAGCACGGGGGACACTGGG
>NW_010132321.1:0-253 GCF_000699245.1 Pterocles gutturalis
TGCTGTAGCCCAAGCCTCTGCCACAGCTCGCTCGTCAGTTTCCTTGGGAGCTGATGAAGACCTGCGGCGGAGAGAGAAGGAAGATTTTGAAAGGAATGACCACATGACACTCGGGTCAGAGAAGGGAAGCACGAAAAGGAGAGAAGCATCTCCAGGATTTCCCCTGCAGCGTGGTGAAGACTCATGGTGATGCACGGTTTGTCCCTTGGTACAGCCCCTGAGAAGGTGCAGCCCCTGAGAAGCTGCAGCCATG
>NW_010132321.1:474-6825 GCF_000699245.1 Pterocles gutturalis
GGGTGGGGGGGCAGAAGGTACAGAACAAAGCCTTTGGGCTTTGGGAAGAAGGGAGGGGTGGGGGAGAAGTGCCTTTTTAAGATGTAGTTCTCTCTCTCAGTATCTTGCTTCTTGTTGTAAATAGTTAATAAATTCAATTGTTTTTTTTGTTCTTCCCAAGTCATGTTGGTTTCTTGCCCATGACCCTAAGTGGTGAGTGAAACCCTCCCTGTCCCTGCCTCAGCCCACCAGGTGTTTAACAAAAACTGTCCCTGTGGCTTTATAAACCACGACAAGCCCGTACAAGCACTCCCTTTTTTCCAAGAAATACAAGAACAGGAGCCATACCATGACAGCTGTTTTTAAGTCAGCAAGGACTTTCAACCAAAAGAGGAGGCTTGCTTTCAGCAAGGAGCCTTGATTAAAGCTGCACTGTCTCCCTGGCACTGCGAGGTGCTGTGGGAGTTGCAGCGAGGGAAGCTGGTGTGATGCTCCCCGCTTCGGGATGGAGGTACCCAGAAGCATAAAGAGGCTTTGGTGTAGCTCCAGCCAAACACATGTCACTAAGCCCTAGCTCCTCTTTCACCCTCTTAACACAAGCATTTCTATACTCTGCTGCACGTATGCATGCAAATGCCTGCTTAGCCTGCCTCAGCCTGTGCCACTGCCACTGAACTGCTCCTACAGCTGCACCCGCAGGCAGGCAGGATCCCTGCACAGCCCCAGGAGAGAACAGCCCCTGCCTGCACAGCCCCTCAGCTGTGCTCCTGCCGCTCTGTTTTACCTCCAGAGACCTGCTCAAGTTGGGACATACACAGTAGCAGTTCCTGCCAAGGGTAAAGCAGCAGCACGCTTGTTTTGGAGAAGGCCCATCTACGCTGTGTGCAGTGCAGTATGATGCCTGTGGAAGGAAAGGCTGCTGCAGGAAGGCAGAGGACAGGTACCATATTCCTGCCCTTTACTAGTCCAGTTCTTGGGCTGATGCCTTCTCTGCAAGTGTTTTTACCATCTTCTCACTGTGCCTGGACTGATTTATGGCACATGGTGCTCTGTTTCTTCTCAGTGGGAAAATAAGGTGAGGAGTTAGTCACAGGCTCTCACATGCACATATCTGCTCACACATGCACATACCATGTCGGTATGCACTGCTGCTGCCTGTAGCAATGTATCAGGCTCTCAAAAGTCATTCCCACAAGTTTGTTCCACCAGGTTGGACCTTTTTGCCTTACTTGTCCAGGGTGTCATCTGCTGAAATGTCCAGCATGGCACAGACAGCAGACAAGCTGTGGCACCGCAGCCGCAGAGCTCTCCAGGTGCTCCAGGCAAACCTCCTGCAGTTCTGGATTCAGGCCACTGTGTGTGCAGGTGATGAGGCCTGAGACCCAGGATTTGCGCTGACATGCTCACGGCAGCTCCTGTTCGAAGGCACTTGTGCTCCCCATCAGCTGGCATCTCCTGAAGGCAGATGGCTCCTCGCCAGAGGGGAGGAGACACAGACTCATGCCCATGGGGCTGGGTCACTCTCCACCAGGCCAGGCAAGAGAGTCCCAGCCAGATGGAGCCAAAGGAAAGCACTATCAAGTTGTTGGCCAACTTAGGATATCGTGTTGGCTTCACAGGAAGCTACTTGGCTGCCTCTCCCTGAATCGAGATTCAGTGATGCCATGAGACACACGCAGTGGGGAAACTGAAAGCAAAAAAATGGCAGAGAGGATGGCAACTCGACATTAATTCATTTTTACCATATGTCTGACTATTCATTACACTCTACCATTCTGTTGTACAGGACTCCTGGGGGTCTTCTCTGCCATTTTATGGCTAGCGGGCTTCCTCTCCACTTGCAGCACTGCATTACCATGCTCCCAGGCTAATGGCTCACAAAGTCCTGTGGTGGGAGCAGCCCCATCCCGTGCGCGGGCAGCCATGGGCAGCAATGTGCTCCAGCACTCATGGTCTGTCCCCAGCACGCCACGGGCCTGCCAGGTCACCTGGCGCAGGTGACTGTCCCCCAGGAGCGCGGGTGGGAGGGTTACACCTGCTACAAACACACTCTGGCACCTGCCGAGAGACCCCCACTGAGAAGCAACGGGTTTTTTTTTTTACGGATTTGCAAATTATTCTGTATTTCTCTGCAGTCTCCCTCCGGAGTGTGTTCCTGGCAAAGGACCAAGGCCCAGCTCCAGCAGCAAGCGTGACTCATCCTGGCAGGCAGCGAGTGGTCCAGGGAGGGGGAGGCTCGCCCAGGCTGGGAAATGAACGCCATGGCTTTTCCGTGTGTGCTGTCTGCAGCGGTACCAGCAGCTGTTTCTCCTTGTTAGGAGGAGGGTTGAATTAGCAGCCCCCTTGCCTGGACCCAGTTGTCCAGCCCTCCATATGCCACTGCAGCTTCTGACCCTCAGTCCCATCACACGCATGCAAAGCAACAGTGAGATGCCTACGCAGCTTCCTGCGCTCTGCCCGCTGGGCCTCATGGGCTGAGCTCCTGTCTGGTGTCTGAGCAGACCCCTGTCTTCTTTAGGCTGCAAGCCCTGGACCAGTTCCTCATGGATCAGTGCCTCTGAGAGACTTCAAGGGGAATCAGAGGGCATTCTGCACAGGGAAGTGCAGGGAGTTCTCTGGATGTCAATAAGAAAGGCACAACAGCAGGTAGTGTGATGACAAAATTGCTTTATTAATAAGATAAAATAAGAAGAGGAATATATAGACACAGTAATTCTTATGTCCCTTCAGATGCTGGGAACCGCACTTACGTGCAGCATCGGATGGCCTCCAAATGAATAGCTACAGATCCCGTCATTGAGGGGTTGGATCTCCCTCCTGTACCATGATGCCTTTAATCTCATGCAGCAAACAAAATCATATATCTTCTTCTGACAGGTAGGGACGTCCTCTCTTTCAGGATGTCTGCCAGAGCACAACACCAATGGCACGAGGCATCTCAGCATGTTCCCTTACGTTGTGCAGTGTACATGTGGGCCTGCAGCACCCCCAGTACAGGGCCCAGTAGAGCAGACATGCCTTGCTCAGCATCACTGGTACCTCGAATACAGTGTCTTCCACAAGGCTGCCAACAGGGAGAAGACCTTTATTTTTCTTTCTGTCAGACATGTCCTTTTTCTCTAAGTTTTTGTGCCTGACAGGGACCACAGACTGAAGCCCAACCAATGCAGTTCCTGCCACTGCTTCCTTCAAGGCGACATGCAATTAAAATAGACAGTGTTGCTCTGCCTAAAACACAGGGGCAAACTTTGCCTTCACAAACAGTTTTATCCCATCCTTTAAATTAGAGCATCAAAATCCTCTTACAGGAGGGCTTTCATTTCCCCATGTAATACCGATGATATAAAATTGCTTCGACTTGCTATTTTTCTTTTAAGGGGTGCCAGGTAGATAGACTTGCAGAAGGACTTGCATGGACTCAGCATAGCAGTGACCTGCGAAGCACAGGTACGTAGATTTGACCATTCACGAACTGTATCAAGATAAACAAGGCTTCCTGCATTAGCCTCCTTTGCCATCAGGGACAAAATACAGCTCCCCTCAGACTGACACTCCTAAGACCTGGAGAAAAGCACCTGAGCAGCTGTTTAGGAGAAGTCCCAGAGGCTGCATGGGGAGATCTGACTCCAAGTCCTATGGTTGCAAGCCATTAAAAGCCCAAAACACACATGTTCAAGTGAATAACTGATGCTTTTGGGGTTTGTCCATCCCTAAGGCCACTCAGTAACCCACTCTGGAAGACTTCTCATCCCCTCCTTCCACTCTGCTGAAGCGTCTGGTGTCCAGTAGCTGCACTTCTTCATGGCCAGTTTCCCAAGAGTCGGTGTTTTGCTGCAGAGTGGCTTTCATTCGAGATCCCCATTCTGTGCCAAACCAGGAATGGGGGCAGGTTGAGGGGAGAAAAGTATTTTAAAAGAAGTATCTATATCATGCGCTCAGATGCAATCTTCTGTGGTCCTAGGACAATCTCCAGAAAAGGGGAAATACTAAGGAAGATACTCCCCTTAGTTTATCTGGGAACCCAGAGGCAGATTCCCCTTTGTGCTGTGTTTGATTTTTGCAATATTGCCTCTGTGTAGGAATTTTTCTGCTGCAGAAAATGAAATGTCCCCATTGAATGCTTCAAGAACCTGACTTGATTCTTTTTCTTCTTTTTTTTTTTTTTTTTTTTTTTTGTTTTTTGCATTCATCTCCTGCACTGTTCCTTTCAGCTCAGTGCCTCATGACGGCAGGCAACGCTTTCGGCAGCATGCGAGCAGTACGAACCAGCAGCCTCTCCTGACAGAGCCAGGAAATCACTGCTGCAGCTTGTGGGGCTGGGAGGCTGGCTGCTGCCCACAGCGAGGCAGGGCTCTCCCCACCCTTCCTGATGGTGGGATGAGAGCTACTGATACGCCCAGGGAGGGATTTACTGATCCAGCATTCTCCCTTTTCCAGTTTGCAAAATGTTCAGCAGCAGCCTGCAACCATCTCACGTTTATTTAATGTAATGAATGAGTTTCACCGAGAGGCACTGTGAAAATTCCACATCTAAATCGGTATTTGCATTCATATTGGCACATTTCCTAAGGAACTTGAAATAATTTATGCTGCTTTATTGACTACCTGCTATAGCTAATTAACAGCATGAATTAGCATGGAACAATCCCAAATTCAATTTTTGAAAAAGCACCTAGTTTTTGTCCCTGAGATTAGAAGATATCAAATCACATACAATGTGTATGATACATACGATACATATGTGGTTGATACGCATATACCAAATACAAACCTAAGCAATCAGAGATAAGAGCTTACTGACATTAATCCGCTTCAAATCATTGTTCAAACTACTTGAGAGACAAACATGCATTCAGTGACCTTGCAGAGCATGCGGTTTCTCAGCTGACACAACACAGAAAGCTTCTGAAATAAATGATGACTAAATCCTTACCAAACAGACACATAAAAAAAGGGTGGGTTAGAGAAGTACCCAGCTGAACCCCAATAGCCACCAAGAATGCAGGAAAGGATCACATCACTTACTTCTGTCGGTGGAGTAACGGTAGTAAGACTAATAAACAAATATCTGAGCGAGGCTTTCATGAAAGGTCTGATCCCAAGGAAGACACCTGCTCCTGGAGGAGGCATTGTGGAGCAGCCCTGAAGCCAGCCCGGGGTTCTGGAGGGTGACATCACGGGTATGTGCAGACGAAGCTCCTGCCAGCAAGAGGGAGACCTCCAGTCCCTGCGGGAGACCTCGCCAGCGGGAAGCAGAGCACCTAAGGGAGGGCCAGGAGGGTGGGATGTGGTGACCAGCATGACACAGCGCTGGGACAGGCTCTGTATTAGAGGTGTCTCTGCAAGTTCTTTGGAAACAACCGAGTATCGAGAATGGAAAGCATCAAAGAAATAAAGCTGTTGCCAGCTGGAGGAACAATAGGCGAGCCAGAGCTATTTTTACCCCATGAGATTAAATTCAAATTGCAAATGCAAAGGCTTCCCTGGAAGAAAAGGCCTTCCCGCACTGCCCAGCGCCAGCATAAATGCACAGCACAGCCTGGCACCAGCAAGCACCCGCAGCCCCTTTGTCATCCCCTCTCATACCCGAGGGTAAAAGGAGAACCAGAGAGGAAGGGGAGCCCGTCCCTGCCTGACTGCAGCTCTCCCAAAAGATCAAATTTTTCTCTGGGAGGGATGCTCCCAGGGGGGTGCTGTACCTGGTCAGCAGCCCCACAGCCTCTGGCATAGCAGCCGCATGGGCCGGGTTTTGCTGCGTGTTGTTCAGGGAGGTGGGAGCAGGTGGCAGCTGATGTGCGAGGAGTCAGCCCAGCCTCCTGCAAAATTGTCAAGGGACTTGTCGTGGCTCCAGGACAGCAGCCTGGGGCCTGGTTCACAGGCGATTCTGAGTTTGATGAGAGATGATAAAAATTGACCCAGTGTATCGCTCCCTCTGGCAGCTCCAGGCTGGGTGGCAGCTTGTGCCTCCTCAGCCTACAGACAGTGGCTCTGAATTCCTGGCCCACCAGCAGCTCCTGAGGGTCCCTCACAGCACAGCGGAGGAAAGCAAGTCCTCAGCAGCAGTTTTCAGGCTGCTCCTTCACCAGAAAATCTGTACAGACTGAAAATTAAAAACAGTGCAGCAGGGCCCTGTGGCAACCAAGCCATGGAGGAGGAACTGTCAGGAACTCATCCTTGCTGCCGCCCTCTGAAAGGGGGTGTTGATGTGCAAGCCTAAGCCCGATCTGGCTGGTTTAGGTTTCATTAAGGGACACCTTTTCTTGCCTTGAAGACACTTTAAGATGTTGTATGCAGCTTGTGTGACAAGGTTTTGGTAGCAGGGGGGCTACAGGAGTGGCTTCTGTGAGAAGATGCCAGAAGCTTCCCCTGTGT
>NW_010132321.1:7041-13193 GCF_000699245.1 Pterocles gutturalis
GGGTTCCCCTGCAGCCCGTGGTGCAGCCCATGGTGAGGCAGCTGTGCCCCTGCAGCCGTGGAGGGTAACGGGGGAACAGAGATACACCTGCAGCCCCTGGAGGACCCCACACCAGAGCAGGTGGGTGCCCAAAGGAGACTGTGACCCCATGGGAAGCCCACGCTGGAGCAGGCTCCTGGCAGGACCTGTGGCCCCTGGAAGAGAGGAGCCCAGGCTGGAGCAGGTTTGCTGGCAGCACCTGTGACCCCATGGGGGACCCACGCTGGAGCAGTCTGTGCCTGAAGGACTGCACCTGGGGAGGGGACCAACACTGGAGCAGTTAGTGGAGAACTGCAGCCCGTGGGAAGGACTCACATTGGAGATGTTCGTGGAGGACTGTCTCCCACGGGAGGGACCCCATGCTGGAGCAGGGGAAGAGTGTGAGGAGCTCTCCCCCTGAGGAGGAAGGAGCGGAAGAGACAGCATCTGATGGACTGACCACAACTCCCACTCCCCATCCCCCTGCGCCTCTTGGGGGGAGGAGGTAGAGAAATCAGGAGTGAAGTTGAGCCCGGGAAGAAGGGGTGGGGAAGTATTTTAAGATTTAGGGGTTTTATTTCTCATTATCCTGCTCTGATTTGATCGACAATAAAGTAAACTAATTTCCCCAAATCAAGTCTGTTTTGCCCCTGACGGTAACAGGTGAGTGATCTCTCCCTGTCCTTATGTTGACCCACAAGCCTTTTGCTATATTTTCTCTCCCCTGTCCAGCTGAGGAGGGGAGTGACAGAACAGCTTTGGTGAGCATGTGGCGTCCAGCCAGGGTCAACCCACCACAAAGGTTGTCTTAAAGCAATGTCTCACCTTAAGACATTAGCTAGAGCATGCTAGCTAACGTGCTGACAGCTTACTTTGGTCTGACAGCACGCATCAAGCTGGCTGACCACGAGGTACATCTGCACCATGCCCTACAGATAGCTAAGCCCACTCCCAGCCAGCTCCTGCCACTCCTGGCTGCTGGCGTGTCTGACAGCCCTGCTGCAGAGCACAGGACACAGCCCCGGCAGAGCTCTGGGCTGCCACGGCTGTGCTGCTGCCTGACCTCACTCATTTATAGCAGTCCCCAGTGGCTGCAGAGAGCTGGGCAGCAGAGGCTGAACCCGCAGGGCCGCAGCCGGCTTGGATGGCCCTTGCTCACACAGCGACTCGCACTCAAGTAAGTGAGGTGCCGGGGCACTGTGGTCCCAAAATAAAGAGACTTGGAATCTGGCTCCTGCGGCATCAAATTGAAAAAAAAAAAATAAATAAACAAACAAACAAAAAAAAAAAACCAAGCTGCAAGTTAGGGATCACAGGCACAGCAAAGAGTGGGGAGGCTCCTGCCTGATAACTTGCTTAACGAATTCCAGGCATCTAAGCTGGTTCCTTTGGCTGGGGAAATCCAACAAACACACCTCACACTCAAGCGCTAGGAAATTGGTTTAATAGTTTCAGTGCCTGTAATGAAACACCACTGGGGAGCAGAGGTCCCAGCTCGCACCTCTGTGTGCAGTTTTCATGTTATAAAAAACCAACTTCTCTCTGATTCCACCAAGTATTTCCAGGTGCTGTTTTAGAGTCACAATGACAATTTTTAATGACAGTGTAAATGACAGTCACAGAAGATCAGCTATGCAGCCGTCCACCTAGGGCTGCATGCAAAGCCAGCCAGCAGTGCAGCAATTTTTAACTCCGTGCTACAGTCATCTACGTTTTTATGTTTGTTATTTTGTTTGTAAGTGGCTGCTTAGTGGTATCCGGAGGGCATTTGCTACTCTAATACTCATCCTGAACGTGTGTGAAAGGAAGGGCTTGAAAAGTGGCTGAGTTCTTTTAGGAGGAAAAAAAAAGGGGGGATTCTTGCTGGCTGCTGCAGCACTGGAGCTGGGGGAGAAGTCAGGGAAAGCTGCACCTCTGCCCCAGCCTTGCTCACCGAGGGAGGGAAGCGATGCAAGGAAAGCCTCTCTGCGGCCGGGCGAGCGGCAGCTGCAGCAACATGCTGACACAGCCTCTGTCCTTGGACCGCCAAGGCAGGCGTGCCGGAGCGCGGCGGGTTAATGGTGAAGTTATAACTTTAGCTGTTAAAATTCATGAGGTGTAAAATACAAATTGCACATGGTGGATGAGCTGTCTTTAAAGTTTATATATTGCTTCCCCTGTCCCCCCCACCCCGGCTCTGGTACGAACCTCTGTTGGCACAAGCTAATTAGAGCTCACCAAAGGGGGAAGCGCAGCCTTGGTGGGACAGCACAGGTTAGGCAGGGGGTCAGCCAGGGCCCATCCAGACCATTTTTATAGATGTTTGGCTACAGGATAAGCCAGGGGAAACCCATGTCCTACGCATGCATGAACAATCACAGATCAGAATTAATAGCTTATTCTCATTTCTTCCTCTTTTCAACCTTCTCAATTTGAAAGGGATGAAGCACTGCCTTTGAAGTTTATGCTCTTTTGTTTGATTATTCCCACAGCTCAATTTAATCAATTTTCCTATAAAAAACCACCAACAAAACATTGCTAAATAGTTCTCACAACAGTAAAGGTTTTGCTTTTTTTTTTTGTTTTTACAACTAATTCCCATCTCATTTTTTATGTGCACCATACAATTTGGCACACAAACATCTTTCAGAGTCAAGATTTTTGCGTTTTCGCTCTTACTGTTCCCTTCTTAATACCACTACTTTCACCATCCTAGGGAGAGAGAGAGTAAGTGGAAAAAGGGCAAGTACTGACATCCGTACGGGAGTATCAACCTTGTCTGTAAGGGTTTCTCCATGCCCTAGGTGACCCTATGTACTCTCATCCAGAGTTCAGTCCTTGAGGGAATTTTACTTACATAATTCTTTCCCCACCCAAGAAAGACTTAAGAGATCAGAGATTCAGTACGGAAAAAAATATGCAAATACACAGAGCAAGGAGAATGAGCATCAACTTATGCATAGCTGACTGAATTGAACACAAACAATGATTGAGAATAGGATGGGCTGGAAGAGGAAATTTAAATATTTATCCTAAATGCTCTTTCTTTGCATTTCTTGAAATAAATTACTCCCAGCAATTGCAGGCAGAGATTGTTGATTAATTTCAGCAAAGGCAGAGACGGGAAAAATTACTGTATGTCGTCTATTTCTGAGTTTCAGACGGCGCTTTTCAATTTTCTTTGTAGTCTTTGTGATTGGGCTTTTTGACTCCAGGGTGATTTGTGGGCGGTTTGCAGAGGAGTTTGCTGCTCACGTCATATGTACAGATTTAGATAGCAAAGCACCGTCACATGTACCGTATGAGTAGGAAGTGCTTTTCATCCAGGGGGGTGGAAACACAGGCTATAACCTGGCCAGAAGATACTGGGTTGAGCAGCACAGATGCCCTGAAGAGCTATCTGCTGAGAGGGACCTGTGCTGGGGGCCACTTGCACCCTGATCCCTCTTGGCCACCGGCAAAAGCAGTGAGCACCGGGAGGAGAAGCTGAAACCAGGATGCTGTTACAGCTGGTTGAGCCGTGGCTGACAGAAATGCCCCGAGGCCACTGGCAATCGGACATAAATTAGAGCAATTGTGAAGCTGCTTTAGTTTATACCCAGGCATCAGTCCAGCTCTGGCTGCCTCAGCAGCGGAGGAAGGTCTTAGAGCAGCCTGTCCTTCCTCACACGCCTGGCCCAGTGCCATGCACGGGCTGCCTGAGCAAAGGGGCCTCCCCGTCCCGCGTGAGCGGTTCTTCTGCCTCAGATGAAATGGGTCCACTTGTGTTATGGTAGCAAACCACAGGCTGGTTGTGCTGGTAGCTCACTGGCTTTAGGGAGACTGCAGCAGTTAGCCTGGGCTGAGCGATAGGGGATGTCTCAAGTAAGGCACTGTGATTCACTCGGTATGAATTTGGTGAGGGAAACTGTCCATGCAGCTACAGAAAAAGGTGCTTTGTAATTTTTTTCCAGCCTCCCTCTGGAGTCAGAGCTGAGCTTTGTGCATCCTCTGAAACTCCGTGAGCAGCTGCGCTGTAGTGCGCATAATGAATGACTGAAACGGCTTAGGAAACTCTGCCACGCAGGCTAATCCCTCCGAAACCTGGAGAAAGTCTGAGCTGAGGTCTCACTTGGCCGCTCGCTCCGAGCCCCGTGTCCACTCGCTTGCTGGCCTGAGCACACGTCGGTCCAGCCACGGAGCGGCAGCTGTGCTTCAGGCGCTTGGCAGAGGCCCCCGACAACTGCTCCCCGGCACAGCCGGCGTGTGCAGTCCCCGCTCCCTCTGCGAGGGGATTTCCTCACGTGCCAGCTCAAAACACCCCTTGCATGGCCTGCAGTGGGATCTCTACCTGCAGCTGTGACAGCTGTGAATGGCGAGCAACACCTTCAAAAGCAGCCAAAAGCTGTAGCAGAAAATTGGTCCCTGTCCCCGAAGCCTCAAAGCCCTGGGAGGGGGGACACCTTGCAGCCCTGCTGCTGTAACAGCACGCTGGGGCTCACCCTGGGCAGGCACAGGCTGGGGGGCTCTCCCCACTGCTTCAAGTGGTACCTGAGGGGCCAGGGACCAGGGAGGACAGCAGCTGCACTGAGGGTGTCACAGAGTCGCACTTCTGCCTCCCTCCTTGGGGCTCAGCCCAAGCCCCACAGGTTTGTGCCTGCAAGTGAGCCGAGCCTGAAGCTTAATTTCACTGCCATGAGATGCGAGGCTCCAGCGGAGGACATCAAAGGGGCTCTGCAAATTTGGAAAACCATTGCAAACCAGAAGCACAAGTAAGAGAGCAGGTACCTTCTGCTGGCAGCTCTGCTAGCTGGCTCATAGGTAAGCAATGGCACATGCCTTAGCTGTCCCAGAGGATGGCTGGAAGGGAAATAGAGCACTTCCCTTTCTCCGTTGTCATTGGGATTCAGCAAAAGCCACACAGCCATTTGCAGCCAAGCCTTTTCAGGCAGTGCCATCACACACCAGGGGGTCTGCAGGCAGCAACACAGTGCATGGTGAGACAGATAAAATTGTCTCCCAATAGCTGAGATTTTGCAGTGTGAAACAGATTCCCCATGCTCCCACGAAACGTTATTGCCTCTTCACTGAATGTGGGTGTCTCACTGGTTTCTCTGTTTAAAGGCATTTCTAATGTCTCTCTCTGATCTAGTTTTCTTTCCTGTAATCAGTGAGAGTGAGACCCTGGAGTTTTCTGGAAATCCAGTCAGAAATTTCTCTGCATCTGTGGATGCCCTGTGAGGTGTGGAAGCCTGCCCTGCCTGCTGACACTGAACACTGTCTGGGGGGCAGCAATTCCTTGCAAAGCTGCCTACAGCACCCTGCAGAAGGAAAGTCTTTTTGTTTTGACCAGGGCTTTGAACCACTGTGGTTACATTAGCAGCGCATCAGGGACAGAGTGTTACTTTCTGCACTCTTCACTTGTTGTCTTGGTGCTTTTGACAAACAGCCAGATAGACTGGAGAGGCAATCAAAATCTCCCTACACTGGATGCCAGCACCCTCACTTGACACCAGGCAGCACTAACATAGAATAACCCGGTCTCCCTGGCCTCTCCCTCCATTACAAAGCCTAGGACTGCTTTTCCATACCAGCCATGTGATGTGTTGGGTTAGCTAACATGGACAGCCAGAGCTCAGCATGGACTGAGCTCTTCCATCTCCCTCAGCCAACTGTGTCTCGCTCCAGAGTCACAGCTGTTGCCTCCTCCAGCAGAGCAAGTGTTAAGACACCAAGCATTAGGAAACTAAAGCATAAAGCACTAGGAAGTCCCCCAAAAAATCTGTATAAAGGAAGCTGTGGCCACAGCAGCTCTCCAGTTAAGAAGTCAGAAAGGAAGACCTACACTTCTGGACAGTGTGACCTCTGTTACCATATCAGGACAAGACCCTGCTAGCTGTGGCTACAGGGTGGCAGGCAGCGTGTGCAAGGCATGTCTGGGCTCCGGTTCTGCATAAGCTCAGGCAGGTAGCACCAAGCACGGGATTTTGAGAAAGCAGCCCTGGTTGCCCAGGCTGTTGGAGCCAGCAGCCAATGAAGAAGGTGCCCACCATGGTTAAGGACCAGCAGTCACTGCCTCCCTATCTTCGCACATCCAGCACCAGCAAGGCTGAGTAGCTTTAGCACCAGGACTTAAGAGAAACAAGAGGCTATTAAACCACTAGCAGAGCCTGGAG
>NW_010132321.1:13224-13969 GCF_000699245.1 Pterocles gutturalis
TGCTGGTTCAAGATACACAGAGGGATTTTAAAACCCAGGCTTAGGAATAAAAAGCAAAAAGAGGTTGCTCAGAGGCAGCGCTTTTCAAGAAACCTGCAATGTAGTGACCACCTGAGGTTAATCCAGGCAGAGTGGGTGGCACGCATATGGAATTACTTGATTGCAAGGGACAGACCAGCTGAATAAGGGATTTATTTGTGAGAAGGGCAAAAAAGGAGGGCTGGAGGAGTAAGCAGCTTGCTGAGCCTTTTCACAGCAAGTGATTAACCATAGTTTCTAATGAGCAGAGAGAGACTAAAGCTGACTGCTTTTTTAAAGCCATTTTGATAACATTCGTCCTGATGTAATAAGCTGTTTGTTTGTGCCTACTGGCAGGGACAGCAAGTTGCTACTGAACATAATCCTCTAGACCCAGCACTGTCAGCTCGTTTAGAAGTGTCAGCAACAGCATCCAAAAGGGTCCAAGCCCCATCACAACAACCATCCCAAGCGCTATTTAAAGGCCTCATGCCCTTTTGTGCTCTTTCTCTCTCTTTCTGCCTTCTCTTTACCCTATTCTTCTCCCTCCCCAAGCAGTGGTGGGGCTGTTTCCCAGCCCTGTGTCCCTGGGCTGGCTGGGAGGCTCAGGGCAGGCTGGCCTGTGGCCGGGCATCCCCGGGTGACCTTTGAATCATGTCTCTGCCAGTTCACTGAGCTGCCCTTTCCTATAAGCGTCACTGCCAGCAAAAGCAGGCAGATTATTGAT
>NW_010132321.1:14000-24385 GCF_000699245.1 Pterocles gutturalis
GGGAAGGGGGTGCAGAGAGCCAGGGAGATAGTGAGAGGGGGAGGCGGATCAGCCCACCTGCCCTGGATATTTGAGGAGGCTTGTTCACTCCTTTGTGATGAGGGGTATTTCTGGGAATCTGTTTCTCTGATAATTTTGATGAGCACGCACACTTTCTTAAAATAGCAGGAAAACATCACGCAACAGTGCAATTAAAGGCAACATGAAGAACAGGCTGAAAACAACTCTGAACTCACAGCCCCAGCTGAGCCCTTCCGACCAGGAATGCAGCGCTCACAGATTCACCAATAAGCGCCACCTTCCTTCCAGCTTCTTTATGAACTACACTTGTTGTTTTGATGCTGAGTCATTCTTTTTCCAAAGGTACTCAAGATCACCAACAAACTCAAAAATCCCAAAGTCTGCCTGGTTTTCCGGCATGTCAGAGCCATTAGCATCATGGTACATGTGGGGAGCCTGGCATCACGGAGAGCTACTGGTGGGACAGGGGTGCCTGGGCCAAATTACGGGCAGGAAGAATGACCTGTCTTATTCCTCTCTCAGGGCCACAGATGATAAGGCTGCGTGTGTTTCGCCTGAAATGCTGATGCTGGGTCATGTCAGAGGCTGGGTGGCTCTGGAGTGGCTGGCTGTTGGGAGTGGCAGTAGAGTATTTTTGTTAATTATTATTTATATTATCATAATTCCTTCTCCCAGCAGTTTCTGCAGCCCTCCCCTTTGGATACGTGCCATCTCTGGCAGGCAGGTGTGACAAAACTCACAGGAGATGGAGGCCTTTGTGTGAGAAGGGGCACACTCAATTTCCTTCTCCGCATTTGCTACCTGGATGCTCTGTTGCAAACCAGCAAGTCAATTGGTTGTATGACTCTCGGTTCTAAATCTGCTAACAACATGCAAAGTACACCATGCCGCTATCTGTACACTTGAATACACAGTGTCTGATTTGCCTTGAGCCTTTGCACATACACTCACACATCATCTCTACCTCTGTAAGGAATTGCCCACAGGTCGCACTCTTGCTCCAGCTCTCTGATAGTTCCTACTATATCACTCCCTTCTCCAGGGGCTCCCCATTTTTTGTCTGACTGCCCCTACATTTCCTTCCCTATCCTGTTGGGATTAAGGATCACTTCATTTTAGAGTGCTTCCAGCTTCTCAGTGCTGGGGGATTCCCAGTCTTCAGGACCTCTGTGAAAAAGGGCAACTGCAAAACTGAGAGCCACCTTCTCAGGGCAAGTTGACCAAACCTGTTCCTCAGGCTCCAGTCAGGGCATTAGGCAGGAGACTTTGTGCTTCTAAAAGCAATTTTGTCTAAAAAACTGGTTCAGATTTAGTCTGTTTAATCCCGTGGCTGTGGCCAGAGAGAACAGCGCAGCTGATGCTGTGCCGGGCAAGAGACCTCACGGGGGAATTACCCGCGTCACTCAGCATCAGCAGCCTGGATATAAATAGGCCTGCCCGACAGCTGCTGGATCTCCACCCTTTTTCACTTGCATGAACTTGTGGTTCCTGTTAAAGCTGCAGGATTATTTGAGGTCTGGCTGGAAAGGAGCAGATGTTCTGCAAATGACACCGAAAGCCCCACACTGTACAGCGCTGCGGACCTCCCAGGGCTCCCCCCTTGCACACACCAGCTAGCAGGGAGGGCTTGCAGTAGGGAAGGGCTTCCCTCTCCCAAAAAAAAATTCCCACAACAAATTCTCATTAACAAAGTCCCGCTTCTATGGTTATGTTTAAAACGAGGTGGAAAAAACAGGCTGAAGTTGCATGTTTATCCATACAGCTGTGGAGAATAATGTTGTAAAATAACAAACAAGCTTGTTTCTCTGGCAATGCCTCCCTCTCTCTCAGCAAAAGATCCTCACTTCAAAGGGAAAATGTAAGGTTCCCCCCACCTTCCTGCGTTTTTTTCCCTTGAAAATCTTTCTCCTCCAGATTTCCGAAGCGTTGCCCAATTAATTACTTCTAGACAGCATCTCGCAGCACGGCTGAGCAATAATGAACGAATCCTTGTGGCTCACATGCTGGTGGCTTTAAAAAAAAAAAAAAAACTTTTAATCAGCTGAATGAGCACAGGGGCAAAGGCTATTGAACTCGAGCATAAGCAGAGAGCCTGGAGCAGCAGCAAGAGCAGAGCGTGGCTGCAGTCTGCTTGGTATGGCTCGCAGCAGGAGCCTTCTCCCGAGCAGATCCTTGGAGAAGAGCAGGCAGGGCACTACCTCGCGCATGTTGCAGCCGGTCCTAGACTGCTCGTCAGGCAGGTGAAATGGTTTGTAAAACATTACAGTTTTCTCTCTCTCCCACTCTCTCCTTTTTAAAGCCCCATTTTTCAAGCTGAGTGATTCCAGTAAAAGTAATTTTCATATGTTCCCCCTCCTCCACCAATGCAAGGAAAGGTGCAGCAAAACTTCATCTCTGCCTACAGAAACCAGGAAAAAAAAGTTGTGCTTTCCCTCCAATGTCATTATTCCTTTTTCATTACAAACATTTTGGGACCAGCACTCTCTTTTACTCTCTGTAAACAGCAAGATCATCAGCGTGCTCACTATCTCCTACCACAGTCTGAATAACAAGGAATAATTACAATTCCCACTCCATTTTTCTGGTCCTGTTTCTGACCAGGATGGATGCAGGCTTCTGTGAAGCACAAAGCTCTTTGTCCCTACCTTCCTTTGAAGTCTCTCACAATAAGATCCTTTAACATCACCTTGCTACACACTTCAAGCACCTTTTCTCCTAATCAGAACCTGCCATCAAGAACCACCTCCTGCATTTGTATATCTGTCTCGCTCCTGTTACAGAGCTTTGGGGTTTTCACTTACTTAACTGTATACTTTTAAGTCACAATTTACTAATATTTTGACAGTTAGCAACATGCCTCTTACCAGAAAATGCCTCAAAGTCCCATACAATTTTATTTATAGGTTGCATCTTCCTTAATCAGTGAAATAATATTTGCTATACCAGCTTAGTAGGAATTCTATACTTGGAGTGCATACTGTGAATTCTTTAGCAAAGAAATTCCCCTCCTTGATAAAATTTCAAAACTCTGCAAATGTTACCAGTGTATGGGTTGAAGACGACCAGCTTGTGAAGACATTGTCACATCTTCCTCTCCTCAAAATCTCAGTAAACTTTTCTGTCAGCTTCAGAAAAAAATGCAGCCGGCTCCTCTGATCACCAGTGAATCACCTGTCCCACACATCAAGCATTGCCTCCTCCAAGGTGGAAAGCAGCATGAGACATTATGCAAAATTAATTAGTAATGCACAGGCTGATTAAAAGCACTTCCTAGGGCAACAGGCTGCTCCTGCCTTCCCCCCTTCTCCCTTTTTTTTTTTCAGAAAAAAGAGATTCCCCCAAAACTGACCATTACAAAGAAAACCTGTGACTTTGGTGAGAGATTTGTACCAGCTGCTGTTAAAGTTGATCTCCACCTGACAAATGATAGCGCTCCCAAAAGCCATAGCCATTGTACTCCAAGAACTAGCTGTGATCTTTCCTGTGTTTCTGGCACTAGACGGGTGTGATAATACCAAGCCTTGGACATCTAGTTTGAGAAATTGCTCATATTGTCTGCGAGTGTCACAATCACATTATCATCCATAATTGGTGGTGTACAGAGGAACTTCTTGGGGCCCTTCTAACTTGCCACAGTCTGTCCCCTCTGCTTTGGCCATGCTTGATGCAATACAGGGAGTACAAATGTGGCTTGATTGGATTAAGGCCTTTATTTCTGTGAGGTCTGCTACTATTCACCGAGATTTAATTAAATTTGTGACCTCCGAGTGGTCAGGGAGTGTGTGGTAAGTCAGGCACACAGGAAAACTGATTCATTCTGCAAAAGCTTTGGAGGTGGACAATGCCATTTGAATCTTTCATGATGCCGATACCAAGAGAAGGGCCACAGCATCATCAGCTATTATGCTTTTGCTGAGCCTCTGGGACAAAGGTCTGAGCTGGGAAGGTTCAACTGCTCAGTTGGTCCAGTTACAGTGGGACAGTGAAACCCTTCCTGATAGACTGCATCCCATGGCAAAACCTGTGGGGGATTTGGCAGTGGAGGGCTTGGTACAGCCTCTCCCTCCACACCCCAACCCTCAGACACTGGTGACTCCTTTCCCCAGGGCAATCCCCTCCCTCACCCACGCTCCTCTCTGTCTCTTGCCTACCTGTGGGCTCTGCCCTACTCCAACGCTTCGTGGAGAAAAAGAGGAGCAGCACAGGCCTCCTCCATGCAGAGAAGATCACCCTATTGCTGGAGACAGAGGCAGGGAAAACAGAGTCTGCAGAGGAGAGACACAACATGAGCCTTGTGGACCCTGTGGCCTCAGCAGCTAGTACTTTTGGTAGCATTGGGCAGGGAATACTTGTCAGATTGTAACACTGCTGTGGTCTAAGTACATTAACCATCACTACTTCAAACCCAGAGGGAGCACTGGGATGAGTTTAGCAGTAATATCTTCCAGTCAACTACTTTGGAAGTAGTCTCCTACTTTGGAAGCAGGTAGTTCTCGTATCTCAGCTGGAAGGAGACTCTTTGCTTGGTTTTCTGTTCAGCTGGTGGGTGACCTGAAGGAGACTCTTTGCCTGGTTTTCTGTTCAGCTGGTGGGTGACCTGTTGTGGTTTATGGCAGGCCGGTAGGGACCCTTCCGGCATGAATTTCACTAGTGGCAGAGACAGAACAGGGATGTTGCTTCCAGGAAGATGGTGAGAAGCCTGTCCTTCCTGAGAAAGCATCTCTTTGAATGGAATACAGGAGACAAAGCAGACGTATCTCAGGAAGAGAGGAAAATCATACCCCAGCATGTCTTTTGCCTAAAAAGATGGAAGGGATGTAGGCAGAGATGGCATCTTTCATTAAACAAAGTAGTATATCTGGGAAAAACAACCCAGCCCTTCTTCAGGTCTGAAATAGAACCAACAATCTCAGCAAGGTAAATACATGTGAGGGCAATTGGGTTTATGCTAATCCACTGGAAAATCTGAGAGAAATGATAGCTGGCACTTACAGGGCAGGCTGGGGGAGGCGAGGAAGGGGAGGAATATCAACAAGGCTGAGGTGAGCCCATTTTTCACTCCTCTCCCTCTCCTCTGGGGCCAAGGCCAAGGAAGGACCTTCCTCATGCTGAGGAGGGACAGGGCTGCATCCTCCCCCCAGACTGCAGCTGCCTCTCAGGGCAGCTCACACAGGGAGAGGACTGGGGGATGCTGGGGTGGCTTTGCCTTTGATCCAAAAAAACAATAGGTATTTACAGTATTTCAGACATGGGCCTAATGAAGACAAGAAGACCTGCCTTGCCACACAGTAGCAAGTCAGTATTGGGACACAGTCACAGTGCAGAGGGTAAAGGAGGAGGCAGAGGGACATCTGATATAAAAGAGGGGTGCCAAGATGGTGAAGGAGGGAAGCAGAAGATAAGGAAACAGAAGAACAGATTTGGGGAAGACAAGCAATGACTGACAAAAGCACAGTGGAGGGGGATGAGAGAGAACAGAGGGTGTTGTAAATGGCTGACAGATTGGGAAATGCTCTGTAGGTGGAGAAAGGAAATTATAGAAAAGAGGACACGCTCTCCTAGGAGAGAGGGAAAGATACTGCAGCTAAAAGATGGCTCGTAAATACTGAAAGGGGTGAGGGGAATACACCTAAGCAATGATGCCATCAAAGCAAGGCTCCTTTCTGGTGTGCAACAGTAGAAATACTTTCTTTAACAAAACTGGTTTGGCAATCCAGAAGGAACAGATTAATTAATCACCAAGAAACATCTAAAACTCCATAAACAATTTTTAGTCTAAAATGAAAGGCAGGAGAACCCTGAAAATAAGCCCTAAGAGGCTCCAACTGAAGTATTTTCAAATGGGGTAGGATCGGACCATCAAGAGAACTTTTTTCCAAAGGTAAATAAATATTCTAAATATACACCACCCAGAGCATTCTGCAAAACAGCAAAGGACACTGTATGGTTTCAAAATAGTTTTGTATCTGCAGGCAGCCCCTGGGCAGATTTCTTGTTCCAGCTCCTTTGAACAAGCTATGGAATTACGGGAAGAGAACCTGAACAAACGTCATCTCATTAGAAGACATTTAGGATGTGCATCTGTCATTTAGGATGAATTAAAGCCTTGGAGATAAAATCACCCACTATCCCCAGGCACGTACTGAGGAACACCTCAGCAGAGTTTTCACTCTGGTGATGTATGCTACAGCCATTTGCTGCTTTAGAGAGTCAACAAAAGAAGTCAGTCTTAACTATGAAAAAATTGTAAAATACCCATATTTTGAGTATTTATTGTAACATGTATGCCTTGTCTCAAGCTTTAGCTTTGTGTCTTTATTGGGTTGGAGGTTTTTTAACTATGACCCTAAATCTTACTGTTCTTACCCCTTAAATACAATAGTCGTACTTAATGTGGAAAAGGACACTCAGCAAATGGCCCTAGAGCTTTAAGATTTCCCTTCAAGGGTGTTATCAATAGTCTCTTGGCAAAAGAGCTCATGGCTTTCCTTCAGTCTGACTGTGCCCAAGTGACTCTGTAGTTTAAGCAAATAGCTTAGCAAATGTATTTCTAGGCAATCATCCTCTACACCATTCTCTGAGCACCAACGTCAGAGAAACACAGTAAGTGCCCTGCTGCTCAAAGGATCCGATGTACCCTCCTTCGTCCTCCAAAGCCTGCAGTTTGTAGTAAATGGCCAGTGCTATTGATTCAGTACCTGCCCTTTTCCCCTCTCCATGCTGCCGAGGTCTTCACAAGGAATCTTGGAGGACAGTGGTCAAGCCTTTGTGGCTAAGCTCATTTGTGTATACCAGGGAGCCCAGTAGCGCCTGCTCCCAGTTAAGCAGGGAATGCATTTCCATGACTTAGATCAGTCAGACAGTGAGCTCTGTAGTTCACATTAGCAACCAGTTTGGCTTTGGGTTGTTAAAAGAAGGACCAGGATGGTGCTTGGTCCTTTGATCTAGTATTCTGCCCAACTTGTGAAGTGCCTTGCCTGGGTCACCCATGAGATTGTTCTCCATCACATTCCAGGGGCACAGAAAAACCTCCTTGCCTGAGCAATGTCCCAGTCTCCTGGGGCCATCTCTGCTGAAATTCAGAGTCTCACCAGACACCAGCCTGTTTGCCCCACGGATGCAGCAGATGGCTGGATCCATAGCCCACATAGTAGCTGCCAGCACCTTCCCCAGGAGCAGGAGATCAGATGGGCTCTTGCATGTTGTCCTTGCTGGCTCTGATTCACGCTGGACACTTCAAGGTCAGGGATGGCTGAACAGAAATCACGGACGTGACTGTCTTTTGATCTGATGGTTGTGGTCTTTCCTTTTCCAGCATCCCTTCCTCAGGGGCTCTTCCCTGCCAAAAAGCAGGAAGGGCACCAGGCTGTGCCTTTTGGCAGCATGTCATGGGGAAAGGAGCATGAGAAGGCATTTGAGGGTCTTACAATGAAGCCAACCC
The DNA here is from genome assembly GCF_000699245.1 of Pterocles gutturalis. Lineage (NCBI taxonomy): Eukaryota > Metazoa > Chordata > Aves > Pterocliformes > Pteroclidae > Pterocles > Pterocles gutturalis. The sequence continues at coordinate 21,463 of NW_010132321.1, forward strand.
CCTCTTCTTCCTGATGCCTTGCACGTGCTGCTCTTGACATCGTGTTTTTCCCAAGGCATGCCCTTTTGCCTGGCTGAGAAGCTAGCGTGCCCCAGGTGCTCATGACATTATCTGGTCTCTGGCTGGGGGTGCAAAGAATTCACCTCCCATCAGTGGCTTCTTTCTGCAGGGTGCAACCAGGGCAGCTCCTGGGGGATGCTGCACACAGTTTGAGATACCACGGTTTGAATTCCTCTTCTGTGGTGGCTGAATCTGAACAGGGGGGTTAATTTTATACTAATTCACTGTTTCAACTTCTGGTTACAACCAAGGACACTGATGGAGGAGACTGCATTTCTGGCTGCATTTCTTTTACACACTCTACAAGCTCTCACAGCCAGCAGTAGATTTAGGAGAAGTTTTCTCCAACCTGTGAAATCCCTTTTCGAACTGTAGCATCTCCCAGTTCACAGACTCTGGCAACCAGTCCTGGTACGAAACAAACAATAGATCCCTTATTCAGGGGGATTCATTCTTTGAGAGGGTTATCAGGACAGTGTGAGAGTCATCTCTGGTGGTTGATGTTACAGGGGTACAGCCCCAAATTGTGGTCCATTAGCCTCTCTAGGAGTTAGGGTACGTGTGGGGCAGACAGGCTGCAATATCATTTTGCATGTGGCTTGTAGCAGCTTGTGTGTTTTCGTCATTGTTGCTGGAAAACATTAAGATGGATGTTAATATGTTGCTTATCTGAGGTTTTCAAAGGCCTGTTTGGCCTTCAGCAAGGAAAGGGCCCCCTGTGCCTGTCCTGTGTTGTGTAATGTGGAAAACAAGGGTAACCTCTCCCTCCGTGCCCTTCTCATATTTCATACGCAGAGGGGGAAGACTGTTCTCCCCACTGACCTACTTTAATGTCTTCCTTTCTCTGTTTTTCTTTCTGAGAAAGTTTGGAGTTTACATTTTCCTTAACAACTGAAGTCTGAGGCCATCACTCCATGCTTAATAAATCTTGCTGACCTTAAAAGAACCTCCCCTAGGAAAAAACAAAATAAAAACTGAGTAGAGTCTCTGGATTTACTTTTTTTATTATTTTCCTATCATTGTCTGTGCCATTTCTCCTTTGACGTATTTTTCCACCTGCTGGGTGTTGTAGGAACTTTTGCATTCTTCCTGCAACATGTCCTTCCAAATGGCCAAGGAGTCCAATCAAAGGCCTAAGAAGTATAGAGGTGTTCGTTCTTGACTGCTTTTGAGACCTCTCGTAGCTGTGTTGCTCATGGTTAATGTCTTGAGCCCAGACATATTGAGGTTAGCTATAGAGATGGGGCAACCCAGCTTCTTCACTCCCTGCAAGATCAGCCTGCAACCTTGAGCTGAGGCAGGGGCTGGCAGCATGTCTTCCTGCGTTAGCGATCCTCCCCTTCAGACTGGCTGGTGCTGTGCAAGCTGGCCCAGCAGGATCAGCTCCTGTAGGGGGTACAAAAAGGGAACAGCAATGTTCCTCTTTTAGCTGTCCGTTATCCTGACAAAATCTGCCAGATGCACGGTTGCCCATGGTGCGGTAGATACTCCTCTGCTGGGAGGTGCAGTGTTGAATGCCAGCATGAGTGACAGCAGTCTCCAGACTCTCGCTGCCGATGAACACCATCAGTGCCCCTCATTATAATGATGACTTACCTCTTTCAGGATTGGAGAAGAGGAGGCCTATGAAAAGCATCGTCGCTTATAAGTAACTGCTTCTTTCAACTTCAGTGACGTCTCACATCCATCCTTGAGCTCTTCCAAAAATTCCATCCTGGGACTTTGCTTTCCCCATAACTTGGAGTGACATGCACTGGCAAGGAGGGAGACGAGGGTCTCACTCAGCCTCAGTTCTGCCGTGTGTAAATGAAAAGGCTAGGCAGCAGGGGGGAGGGGGAAGAGAGGGCTGTGGCAGAGTAAATAAATTGCACCCTGCGTGTGTTATGCCAGCAGGGCTCCAGAGCGGTTCTACGGGCTTTCGTAAATGGGAATTCACCTCCTCGATCGCTCAGGGCAGTGCTGTCAAACAGTGTTGCCAGGCTTATGCGTCATCCAGAGGGCTCGAATATTTCCCAAGTCGCCCCACCTCAATTTCCTTTCACAAAATTTTGTTTCCCTTTTGAGGACGGGGGCAAAAAAGCTGAAAAGCAAGCCCAGAAAGCCCCCTGAGAGGCCATGGGAGTTGGGGAGGGGAGGCAGCAGGAGAGTGGGAAGGGACAGGAGGCAGAGCACGACAAGGGCTTTCACAACACAGGAATTCAGGCTCTTCCCCCTGTGCCCCCCCTTCACACTCTTGTTTGAATTTAGCATGCATCTTTCTATGGTGTCGTAATTACTAAGATTATCAAATGAATCTTTTGCGTCTGTACACATCGGGCATTCAGCGGAGCTCTAATAGTTGTCATTAAGTTTTCAGGGAGGTGGGAGAAGATGGATTGAATGCGTGCACTCCAGCGCTGCGCAGAGCCCATTGATGGCTGCTGAGTAATGATTTTTTTCTAATTGGTGGAGAGCAGCGGCCCTAATGGATGGAGCCTCTCTGTGCATTTACACTGTCTCCTCAATCAATAACCCTCGCTGCGCCTGGCACGGAGGAGTTCCTGAAAGCCCCTTTGTAATAATGGATTGCTGGAGGTTACACAAACCGCTGCCTCCCGCTGAGTCAGCCCTCTGTCAGGCACCTCGCGCTTGCCCGGGGCCCGGCTTTCCTGACAGGACACCCACAGGGGCCCCCTCACCCTGGGCCTCTGCCCCCATCCCGTGGCCACCGGCACCCCGCAGGCTCCCCGGCTGCTGGAAGGATTTTGTTGCCTGCAGAGCCGTGCCGGCTCAGAGAAGTGGGAACAGCTGGGACGCTTTTTATTGGCTTTGGCTTGGGGAGTTTGGCTTTTTATAGGAGGGCTTTGATTTTTTACCCCCCACC
>NW_010132321.1:24416-51091 GCF_000699245.1 Pterocles gutturalis
TCTTAAAGAAAAATCCATGGGTCAGATGCTGAGTCTTTACTGAGGCCAAAATAGTTGAGAGGTCAGGCTGTGCCAAGCAGGGCTCTCAACTTGGCCAGGCTGTGCAGACCCTGAGCCCAGCTCAGGGAGTGGAAGCTCCAGCCACCCGTTAACTATCTGCCTGCACCACATATGCACAGGCTGCTTGTATCTTAGCCCCCAGCATCCCCCCCTTTCCCACTTTCCTTTCTGAGGGATGACAAGCAAGTAACAGTCACAAGACAGCTCTTGAAATTCAGCCTTGCCCGTGTATTTCCAGGAGGCAGGCAGGTCTGACAGGTTGGGGGGGGAGACGTGAGGAAAGGGATGTTATAGGGTATCTTAAAATGGAGGCTTCAACAGTGTGCCAGCTCGGCCTTCCTCTTCCACACACAAGAAAGCCTTTTACTGGGAAAAAAAAGAAGGGCTTTCCATAGTTTGCTGAGATTTACAGATGGCTGAGACTTGGTTTCTCCACTGTTACTCTGTTTCTGCAAGGACTGTGCCCTCACAGCCCACTGCAGAGCACTTCTGAGTGCCAACATGTTGTCTCCACAAACTGCCCCCCCCACCCTCCGCCCCAGGAAAGGTGCCCATTGCTGGAACCTTTTAGAAGTGAACCTGCCCTAGCTATGTGGTCCAGACCCCCATAACTCAGGGTTCTCAGGTGCCCTATACTGCATCTGCTCTTGTTGGTTTGCTAGCGAGGTTTTTACATCTCATCATGTGCCTGGGCTTTAGCCAGCTCCACAACTCAGGCCATAGTCCACCCCATTCTCTGTAAGGGACATTACTGTGGGAAGGGAGGGCTTGGGATTGCCCTGCTGGCATGGCTGGCTGTGGTCAGTACCGCTACAAATACAGACAGTCTGGATCTCCTCCAGCATTGAAGCAATTGGCATTTTCTGTTGTCCACTCCAATGCTTTGGGTCCTTAGAGCTTGTCATGATCTCCAATCTTTCTCCCTGAGATTAAATAAAAGTTTAATGTCTGCCCCCAGCTTGGCTTGGTGAAAAGCTAAAAACACTGAAGGGTAAGGCATGAGAGCTGATTTTGCTGGTGGGGGAACTGGTAGGGACAGTCTGGCCTCAAAATTTCACACTGAGCCCCAGACCTAGACCCTAGCAAGTGGCTGTTTGGGGCTGGGTGGCAGAGGACATCTTAGTATGCAAGCAGCAGGATCTGCTGATTCCTCCAGGGCTAAGGGTCCCAACATCCCTGCATCACTCACGGTAGCCTGGGAACATGGCTGGGGACAGGAAGGCGATCTGGAACTCTGCAGTGGCACACATGTCTTTGCTTGGCATATTATCACTGGAAAGCATCCCACAGGATGGACTTCAGCAGAGGCTATTTCCATACTGTCAGGTACACACCTTAGTTTCAGCTGAAGAAATGGCAAGTAAAAGCATTGTGGAAGAAGAAATATTTTTTCTCGGTTCATGCCACCGTAAACGAAAGACTACTGGATTGTTTTACGATATGGAAGTCTGATTCATACTCACTGTCACTCCTGGCTCTCTGTCTGAGTGCAGTGAGTGATTTTCTGTCCCTTTCACAGGGGGAATCAGTCATACGTAAGCTACTTTCTCACTGAGCAAGGAACGTAAGAGGGAGGGAGAGGCAGGTGGCCTTGATCCTGTGTTTTTCAGCAGCATCTCTCTCCAGGATGGGCAGAGGTCTAGGCAAGAGGAAGGTGAATACTTCCCGGAGCAGTGGATCTGTGTCCACGCCAGTGTGCCACAGCCCATGGGCCATGACCTTCCCACCCTCTGTGAGATCATCCCTCAGATCCCCCGATCCCTGTGATCATCCCTGAGATCATTATGTCACAGGATGAACCAGCCTGGTTTAGGGGCCTGGGGCTACTCTTTACCTGTGCCCGTGTGTCCAAGGTGACAGAATGTGCAGTGGGAGGACAGGGTGGCAGAAACCACCATCTAAATGTTTTAGAATCCTTTTGTAAGGATTGTTATCATTTAAGCAAAGGGGCAGGCCACTTCAGCAGTGTAATTTGTGCTGGAGAAGGGAGTTGCGCCTGGGGAAGGGGGACTCGACTCGTAGATGGGCCTGAAGCCAAACCAGTGGAGACCTGGCGATGCTAGCAGGTCTGCCCAGGGGAGCCTTGCCTACACTGTAAGGGACTGCTGCAGGCTGCAGGAAGAAGCACAGAGGCCAAAACTTGCCCTGTTGGCCCCGCAGGGCCCCCCAGCACAAGCACCAGCAGCAGCCTGCCGCTGAGGCAGGGGGGACATGGAGCAGGCACTCAGGATTGCTGCTAAACAGGGATCTCCAAAGGGGATAGCTTTTAAAAAATACCTAGATCAGGAAAAGCTCCTTAGCTGGTGGAGAGCAGAAGCCAAAGCAATGGCAAAGGATAGACATTCGGGAGCAGGATTTGGCCCAGCTGTCGGGCCCAACTTGCCAGTGCAGATGGTGGCATAGGGAAAGGATCTGCCTCATTCACTGTCTCTGTCATGGCTGTGTTAACGCATAGTGTTGCAGTAGTTAAATATATAGGTTTTCAGAGCAGGACAATGCTTCTCCTACCCTACAACTAGTGTGCAGGTTAGAGCAGCTCTGGCCCCACGTCCCATCACAGCAACAGAGATCCTTGCAGTAGGACTCACTGATGGTCTCACACCACAACTTTGGGAAAACAGACCACAAGATCACAGGAGCCACACTGCAGCCCAGAGACATCCAGCTGTTAATTTATGCTGCTGCTTCTTCACAATCTGCTTATGAGTAGGTGGCTTAGATAAATCAAAACTGGAATTATTTCTATAAACTGTACTTTCTGCATAGTTTTTGGAACCACAGAAAACCTGTGGACTCCGTCCAGGAGCTCAGGTGAGGGGGATTATGATAGCTAAGGCAGAAGTGTTCATGCCTCTCTTTTCCTGCCTCTGTTTTCCTGCAGAGCACCCTTTCAGTGCAGGGAGCTTGCCTGCCTATCTGAGGGGCACATCAGTGCTGTGAAGAAACACAAGATGCCCTCTCTTGCTCATGGCAATGAACTTTTATTCTTTGTTTACTTGCAACCCTCCTTAATCTAGAGGAAATTGTCTTCACTTGTGAAGCGTAGCTTGCTCTTTGTTTATAAAAAGCACAACCTTCTCACCTGCATTTGTGATTTCTCCCCTGCCCTGACAGCTCCTCAGGGACTCCAGACCTGTCCTCTGCAGCTTCTTTTCCTTACTTAGCTCATGCTTTAGGAAAAAAAAATGTCTGCTTTGGACTTTATTATCAGGCAGACCAGACAAACCAGATCTTTCCAAACTGTCCCTCAGAACAAGACCCTATTCCCCTAATTTCAGTAGAAGAGCTTACAGTGAATGATGTAAGGATAACCATTTATATTACGGAAAAAAAAAAAAAAAATCAGGAGCTGTCTGAAAGAAAATTGCCACAAAGGAAAGGAGTGAGGGCTCAGTTTCTCTGACAATCAGAACTTGCATGGGAGTTTATTTCAGTATGCTTCTTCAGCACACACCAGACTCCCAGGAGGGTGTTCAAGATCTCATTTCCTAACTTTCCTGATTGGAACCGAGGCTTGCATTTACTTGGCTTTTTCCTTTTACATTCGGGGTCCTGCTTGATTTCTCATGACCTTCTTGCCCTGTGTGCCTCACCTCTTCCCCAGCCCTCCCACCACAGCCCAGAGAGAGAAGGAAATATTGAGGATGTGCCAGTGACTGCAGCTCCAGCGAACTTCGTTTCTGCCCCTCTCTCAGCAGCAAGCACTCCCTTCTCAGAGCTTTACCCAGCCCATGGCTATTTACAGCAGTCAAGAGTTCAACTTGTTTTTCCAAAGCAAGTTCTCATTATAGCTCAGTGTAAAAGCTCCCCAAGAAAAGCAGAAATATCTCTTCTGTACTTTCCAGCTCTGGAAAAACCAGCTGAACTGGCCTGTCCAATGGTCTCCAGAGTCTCCTAGAACATGGAGTTAGCCAGTCTTAAAAGGAGCCAAGTGATAAACATCCTGGGTGAGTTTCGGATACACTCCCTCAACATGTGCAGCAGCTCACATTCTGTGCAGTTCTGCTGGCCAAAGAACAGCAGCAACCGAGACTCACAGCTGGCCTGAGGATCTAGGTCCTGGCATCTCTTTCTGCTTTCCCCTCGTGGTACTTCAATTTGACACAAGAAAGTTTCTTCTTCCAAGTGCCTTTTCAGTTCAGTCTTGCTTCTTTCAGGCTTTTCTTCAGCTGATGTAGGATACCACCTGTTTGGAGTGGGAAATCATAGTGTTTGATTACACATCTTGGGGCAGAAAACCAAAGTGATACTTAATAAACTGCCGTCTTTGCCAAAAGCAGCAAAATCAAATCCTGTGAAATGGGCAATTGCTGCAACGGAGATAGCTTGAGCTGGTATGCTGGCAGGGTGACAGCCGATTCTCTCTTGGCTACTGCTGAGCCAGGTTCGAGAGCTTAAACGCGGCTTCAAGCTCTGGCAGCGAGTCTCAGAGGCACCACACGCTGAAGCATCCCAAGGGCTCCAAACCCCCTTTGCATCAGTGCCTGACACCCAGCCCGTGAAGTGGTGTTGCATCAGCTCCAAGAGCAAGAGGGGAAAGAGCGAGCAAGAGAGAGAGATGTTCACTCAAACTGGCAGCTGCCTTTTGTTTCACGATGGCAGCTGCCAGCAAGAGACAGGCAGGGCAAGGGAAAACTCACAAGAGCAACACTCTAGATGCAAAGCATATTACACGCTAGATTTAAAATAAAATAGCATGCATGAGGGGTAAATATTCAGCATAATGCATGACGACTCAGCCCTGCCATTCTGCTTCCAGTTTCTAGGAGCTGTGGGACTGGATCTCCCTGAGCTGTGCTGGCTGTCCTGGAAGAAAAGGCAAGGGCAACACTCAGATTTTAGAAGCAAAGAAAGCGAGTGCCTAAACATGGACTTTCTTCATCCACTTAAGGCAGGTGAAAAGAGAAATATCACTCCAGCAGAGAATGGTCTGCGAATGATCTTGTACAGTGGGCTCCTTGTTTCTCTCCCTCTCTTGACAGCTCGCTTGCCTTCTTTCCTTGCGGGACTGTATTTCAGTTGGTTTAATGCTTTTGGCAGACAACAGCTCTGGAGCCTGACCCCCTCCCTCTGCAGAAGCAGTCCTGGCGGCAGTGCTGCACATCCCTCTCCTCCTCCATTCTCAGCCTCCCTGCCAGCCTGGCCCCAGCACAGCACCCCCAGCACCACCTTCCACCCCGGGGGAAGCCCTTTACCACGGCAGGATCCGCTTTGCAATAGCTGCTGGAGCCTGAGCAATGCTGGACAAGGTCTGTATCTGCAATATTTAAAGTCTCTGGCTGTTTTACCTCCCCATCTGCCCCAATGTCACTCCTCAGAGAGGTGTGCCGGAGAGGGTGGGCATGCATTTCCCACCCTGTTAGTGAGCACAGAGTTTGACAGCACAGCCAGTCTGGCTCTGAGCTCCCTGGTGCCGCAGTGAAAACACTTTGGCCACGTGGCACTCACTCCGCTGGTTTTAATTTATTTTAATGGTTCTGACAGGCCAACTTTGTACCAGCAGCTTCTTCTGCCAGATCAGATAGTGTTTACCTGCCCCACTTTAACTTTATGCCATGTTCAATATCTTCTCTCCACACCGAGCTCACTTTGTGCCTGATCAGGTATCTTCCTTCCTCCCTCGGCCAGCAAGGAGCATAAAGCCAGTATATGTTCCCCACTGCACACTCTGGCTAATTCAGCAGCAATGCGAGCACACGCCTGCACCTCATCCAGACCGTATTCCTCCTGCTGAGCAGTCTGCTGGTGCACGGATCTGGCACTCACTGCCAGGGGAGCATGGCCTCGGCACACTCCGGCAGCAGCCAGGAGCACTGGGCACCCCACGGGAGCAAGCCTCCAGCTGCCCCCAGCCCTGGCCAGAGCAGCAGGAGTTCCTGGCACCTGTAAAGGTGATGCTGGGACACTGGTGAGCCATGTATGAGCCATAAACCTGACAGTGTGTCAAGGTAGAGGGAGCAGGAAGAGGAGGGGAAAAGCTGTGCTATTCTTACTTCAGGTTAAAAGAGCAGTGAAATAAGATGAGTTTTACCTGAGGCTGAATTCAGGCTGCTAGGCCCCCTTTAAAAAAAAATAAATAAACCCAGGTTGCTGTGTCTATCCTGCTGCCTCTGCCTGCCAGAGCTAACTCAAGTTAGTCAAGCCACACAAAAAAAACCACCTTTCCTTTATTTACTTGTTCTGATTGGGGAGTGTAAACATACCTGAAGCGGGTCTGAGCTCCTTTTTATGCAAGGAAAGGTTTCAGAGGAATCCAAGGAACCAGGTCTTTTTTGAATGCGAGGCAGAGAAAGAAACATACTGTCTGAAAGCAAAGTGATTCTGAATGTGGCTGTGGAGATAAAATGAGGGTTTCAGCTCCTGCATGCAAGAGCAGCATTTCTCAAAGACAGCTTTTTTCTATTTCATCTCCCTTCTGTTTATTTTAGGTAAAGCCCTTTTTATCTCCTTTTTTAGGTTTTAATCTTTGTATAGAACGTACTCCATGACCCCAACAGAGGAAAAGCAGCAAAGTCCTACCTCTACAAATGTGTTTAGAAACACCACCTGATCAAAGTCAATGCCGTGCAAGCAGCAACCAGGTTACTCCTATTGCCACGCATTCCCGGGTTTGACAGACTGCATCAGTTGGTGTGTTGATGTATCAGGATTTCATACACTATGAATATTCACCCTGTATATTAGATTAACCAGGTGAGAAAATACAGGTTTGTTTTGCATGTTAACTCTGTGTTAACGCTGCCCCTAAGTGGTTAAGTTGGTTTATTGCAAGTTAATTAGCCCTCATTTCAGGCAGTTATTTATTTGTGGAAGACTGTCATGGTTGGTTTTTTTTCCTCTTTCAGACTCGTGACTAGGCCTTGCCTCTCTTTCTAGTTTGTGTTTGCATCCTACTCTGTGTGGGTTTCACATAACTGCAACATTTACAGTCAACTCGGCTTGGAAAACAGGCATACAGGGAAACATGGATGCCTACTACATGTTTGTTACTCAATCCAGGAGAGGCTATGATCCTGTTAGCAGGCTCCTCTCCCTCAGCTCATCTTAATTAGCATTTCAAGGGATGCTTGGTACAGCAAGCTGGTGAAGTCTGAAGTTATGATGGGCTGCCTTTTGCATCTTTCCTCCTGAATTAATGTGCTACTTCATGACCATTTCATCGCCCAGGCACAGGTTTTCCCAGGTGCCTTGGTATTTATCCTCATGCTCCCATCCTTCTGCATGGATCCATGCAATGTGCCGAGGTCACACTTACTCCTCTCATGACAGCCAGTTGCTGTTGGAGAGGTACGTAGGTGTTAGGACACCAAGCAGCACAGCTCCAGCTTGCCGTGGGCCCTCGAGCTTCCCTTCTTCTCAGTGTGCACCCCTCCGCGTGCCCCATGGGGGGAGGCAGATGAAGAAGGAGGGCAGCTGCACGAAGCTCACTGGCTTTGAAAGGCCTCACAACAACACAGGGGACTCAACAAATCCTCCAACCAAACGACTGTAGAGCTTACTGACATGCTAGGCTCCTGGGTGCCTTTTAAAGCCATCCATTCTGGACCTCCTTCTTTTAGGTGCTTCCAGGCTGTGGTTGGGGAGCCTGGGGTTGCTCCCCAGTCTGATTTTCAGTGACCAAACTGCCTCCCAGAGAGCAGTAAGTAGGTGACCACTGTGACCCCTTCCCAGTCCAAACTTCTTCAGCTTCTCTCTTTATTGGAGAGCTGAGCTGCTCAGGTTCAAAACAGATTTTCATTTCTGAAGTGCTTCAGCTCCATTTGGGATGGTGTGCAGCAGAAATGCACCTTGGTGCTGACCCTGCCTTATCCTCTTCAGGAGTCAGGGTCCAAAAAGGCAGGGTTAAGCCAGCAGCAAGGAGAGTGGTTGTACACTGGGCTTGTACCTCCAGAAACCTGGATTCAAATTCCCAGTTGAGTCTTCAGCTGAGGAAAGCAAACCTGGTCAGTATTGCAGTAGCAGATGTCTGCACGCCTGCACTGCACCAGGCAGCATTGCTATGCATCCCTGCTCAGGCTGTGTCAACAGCACAGGAGAGGAAGGCAAGGTAGAACAGCAACAATGCAGCTCAGGATACCTGGATACACTAGCAGAATCTCTCTCTTGATTGTCAGCCTCTTCTTTCCACAAGCTCTAAAATTCACATCTAAGACACCAAAAAAATTGGAGAGTGGTGAATCTTCATGAAGGTCTCCAGGCGTTGACACAGCACAGAATGCTTCTCCTTCATGCCACCACTGCCCTTCACCTTGAATGAGCGACATTTGTCTCCTATCCCCTTCGCTCGTGAGCGTGTAGACCGCAATCTGGGAAGGCATCTCACCACCTCGAGCTCCGTGCAGCCATACATTACTACCTCCTTGCCGCGCATCCCGGTGCCGAGGCCCGGAGGGAGACGTCTGGCCCATGAAGCAGGAGCTGGGGAGCGCGATGGGGGCGAGCAGGCGTCCGTCCTTTCTTCAATGCCCTCCTCCAGCCGCTGAGCTCGGCAGCTCTACATCCTGGCTTTGCGCAGCATGGTTGGACACAGAGTTAAGGAGTCCAGACGCTGGGATGCAAAAGGAGCCGCGACGGTGTGAGAGGAGCTCGCTCATCTGAAAGTGGCTTCGGGAGGGCATTGCCGGGGGCACACTTGCAGGGTCCCTGCTTCTCTGCCTCCTAAAACCCTGCCGCTGCATCTCGTCGGTGCTATGCTTATAATCAGGGCTGAGAAAGCCCGCATAAAAGCTCAGGGACTACCTTAAATACCTCTAACCAAGCCTTCTTAAAACTCCTATTAAAATACGAACACCGTAGCCAAGACAGCAGGCTGGAGGTCTGCCCAGTGGCCAATAAATCAAAATATTCCAGAGATCCTGTTTGCAAGCGCCCGTTGAAGGCAGCGTGGATCTGAAAGACAGAAATAACGTGACCCTTCCTGCAAAGCAGCCCAAGTTTATTTCTTGCCGCTTCAAAGCAAGGCTTCACTGCTTTAATGCAGTCATCTTCCCTGGGGCTGCGGAAAGGGGTTGCCGGTGGCCCTGCGAGCCGCTCAGGGCAGTCGGGCCACAGGGGCTGGGGGCTGTGCAGCCGCAGTTCCTCACACCCACGGCCAGCACTGGCCACCCACCAGCCTCTGCCAGAGACCTCCTCGGCCAGGACCGTGGCTCTAAGTCTAGTGCCAGGATCCAGGTCAGCGTGAAAAACAGCCATTTATCTGCATTTGCTGCCTTGATGACATCCACGGGTGCTTTCTGTGCTCTTTATCTGTTTTCTCAAATAAATTAATAAATAAGAGACAGAGAGACTGGGAAAAAGGACAGAGAAAATGAGCAGATTTTGATCTAGTAAGCAATTTAAATCTGAGCTGGCAAGCTGCATTCGTTCATTCATTAATTCAGTCGTGTGCTCAGAAAACCCCAGCAGGGCTTCCTTCCAGCGCAAGAACTTCCGACTGTGAAATAAACCCCACGTAACCAGATTAACGATGAGGTATGTATCAGCCAGGTCTTAGGCATTAATTCAAGCATGCTTTCCCTGCACTGCACATCGCCAGAGCCTGATCTCTGGATCAGGTGTTGCTCACTAGCTGCTCACTAGCAGGCATAAACTCTCTGAAGTTTCTGTCTTCCACCTCCCCCTGTATTGCTGCTCCGTGCTCAATAAATAAAAAAATATTATTATATGTGCTGTCAAGGAGTCTTGGTTCTGCTGTTAATAGCAATGTTGTCAATACCTTGTCTTTCAGTCTCACATAATTCAAAAGTGGCTGAACAATTTTGTTCTGGCGTTACAAAAATTAATCACCTCTGGGTTGAGCCCCAGCATAGAAAATCTCACCTTAAAACTTCAACATTCGTAAATTCAGAATATATTTAGTGTGCAGAAACTGATGGGCAAGATAGAAATCTCTGCATAAGCTTAGTGCAGTCTTCCACCTAGCAAGTCTGTACTATACTGAATCACCAGATGATTACTGTCTGTATGAGTGACTTCAATAATAGTATTATTATGTTATTTATCATTTGATAAATGAAGCAGGATGGCGGCCCGTTTGTGTCAGGTGCTGTACAAACATTCAGATGTGCTCAGACAAGATCCCGAGGACTATCCATAAAGTCAATGGGACATGAGTGGGAATCTTCAGATGAGGACCCCTTTCTATGAGCAGGCTGATCTAATACCACTATAGCAAATGCTGCAGGCTGGCTTGCCAAAAAACAGCCTCTCCAAACTCCCAATTTCCTCTACATGCTCCCCTGTGGACCAAACATAGAGGGACAAAGTCGGCATTAAATCTGTTTGTACAGACCTATGCCATGAATACATTTGTTTTAAAAGTGGAGAGTGAGAGGGCTTGGGTTGTTTGGGATTTTTTTGAAAAAGGCAAAATCTTCAGCTGTTCTGGCTCTCAAACATTTTTATTATTATAGCCATCTAAAGTATGGTTTATGATGTAGTTAAAATTCATGTATAGCCTCTACTGCAATTTCAATACTTCATTTCAATTTCAATTCTTTATTTGCTATGGGAATATCTAATACATGATAATGTTAAAGCTTCAGTCATGTAGTGAGCTGCAATCATCCAGTTGGTACCGAGTTGTTCCTTCTCTCCTCATGGAGACAAATGCTAAAACAAAACTTGGCCACTGTGTTCTTCACTACACAGAGAAGTTCAGGCTGCCAGGACCTTTGCCATACCTGCTCTGCAGATAAAAGTCTTGACTTCCCATTTTTATCAGTCTGGCACCTTTCAGAGATATTAGCTCAACCTGATTTTTTTCAGTGAATGACTTTGCACAAAGCATGTGTGTGTGTACCTGCTGTCACTCTGAAGTATGGAGAAGTCACTTACTATCTGTCCCAATTAATTCCCAAGCTTTCACCAAACTGGAATTTGGAAACACAATGTATTCGTTCAATGTGGCATGCAAATCCCACTTTTTAAATTGGATCTTTCAACACAAAGTCCTCACCAAGTCATTGTTTTCTGGTGACATTTGGCCACTCAAGAGCCACATCATAGATAGCAGGGATGAAAACATGCAAAAATGGCTTTTGCCCTCTCTCTCATCTGTCCCAGTCAGAGAAGAAGGCTTCACAGGTTGGAGAATTTATCTTCATCCAAGTCCTCCAGTGCTATTTGTCAAGTTTTAGTCCAAATAATATCTGTGAACATGTTTAGCTTGTTAGTAATTAAAATACTTAACTGCCATTGATTTTGGAGCTACATGTTGCTGAATAAAAGCTATTGCTTTTGCTCCTAAGCCATTGGATGAAATGCAAGAGCATGCGCAGACACTGACTGACATGAGAGTCTCCAAGGTGCATGGGTTAATATTGGAGAAAAAAAAGCAGCCTCATCCCAAAGACTTTAAAGAATATATGTGGCTTTTTGGTTCTTGGACAACTGTGAGCATCATCTTTTCTGATACTAGTGTAATCTGCTTTCTGTTTTCACAAGACTTCAAGGGACAGTGAAATTGCTTCAAACCAATTTCAGCATGTGAAAAAACAATTAATGGTTTTTCCAGGAGAGGAACATTCTAGGTATTCATCATGGATTCTGCAATCACAAACAGACCACAGGCACTTTTCCCTCTGACAACAGTATTTAGAATTATATATAGTATAATATTCTGTAATTGTAACTTTAATTTATACATCTTTATAAATTCTGTGGGCGAGGGACATATAGTGGCTTTTTGCTCTGGGATATATACGCACTTGGTAGATAAAAGACATCAGAAATACTTACCCTCTGCCTGCACTGAAGTCAAGTCATACTTCAAGATTTTTTTTCTTAAGCTTCATAGAATGAGCTTCTTCAGCTTCTCCTTCTAGAGCAGGTTTGACAGATTGCAAATCAATCTTCCAGACATTTTTAAACCCTTTTTGCTTTCACAACAGCCTTTGCAAAGCAGACAAAGATGGGAGAAGGAACTAAACCCTTCTGTTGTCTACCTTATCTCCTCCCACAAGCACTGCCCAGTGCAGCACAGGAGCTCACATTTGCATGATTCTCAACAGCCATGCAAAGATGGTGCTCACCTTCGGAGCAGACATTTGCTCTCATTCACACCAGAATAACTCTCATGGAACTGGTGGATAGTTACAGTCTTTTCTGAAATCATAGCCCATGAGTCCCTCTCAGAGCTTCTACTTTCAAATATACAGTCTCCTTAGTCTAGAAA
The DNA here is from genome assembly GCF_000699245.1 of Pterocles gutturalis. NCBI lineage: Eukaryota > Metazoa > Chordata > Aves > Pterocliformes > Pteroclidae > Pterocles > Pterocles gutturalis. The sequence continues at coordinate 36,652 of NW_010132321.1, forward strand.
TGTGACCAAATGCTTTCTTTCTTGCCTCACTGTTTCAGAGCTACTCAGGCTCTGTAAGCTCACTTCATCAAGGGAGCCAGATGCTCTGTAGGACTTGCTGATATCTCCACCCATTGTGCCGGCTGCAAACTGCACCACAGTGATTCTTTTCCCTGACACACAAGCCAAAGTCCGCTGACTTCAGTAGTCAGACTGGTGCAAAGAAGAACAGAATATGATTTTGTCCTTGTAGGCAGGTTCAAACAACAAGGGTTCTTCCTTCTGCTGCAAGGCTCCAAGGCTTCTGCTGCTGCAAAGGTATCGTGTCTCTTGCAGTCCAAATCCACCACGTCAGCTCTGCAGCCCCCTAGATTTCAATCCTCAAATGCAAAGACATCAATGAAGTTCCACGTTACAACTTTCTTTATAACTTCTCTTCAGAATATGGCTTGAAACATGGGGACCAAATAAGTGTAATTTTTATTGTTCAGGCTGGTTTCTTGAGTTCCCTGCCAACAGCAGAGACTTTGAGTGTAATGGCTAACATATCTCGCAGAGGGTGACACAAACTCAAACTCTCATTTCAGCTCATACCTGAGGACCAGATTAACTCAAATATGTGTCTCAGCACTGCTAACACATCCCACAGACAGCAGTCCTCATCCACCCTCCAAGTCTCAAGAAAGGCTCTGTACGTCATTTCCTTGAAGGGTAGGTGTGGACAAAGTGTATGTGGTACATCTGCACAGTACCAGGTTTACTGTGGTTGTGCAATGGCAGAAAATGCCACAGAGCCATTAGTATGTTTCAAAATACATTATAAGCCATAGAGTAGATACTTTTTTTTTTTTTTTACTGGATCAGAACAATGGAAAATGAGTCTTTCAGTTGCTTATACAGACAGAAACCACAAAGATATGCACCAAAACTCTTAGCCTAAGTTTATATACCACTATGCTTTATCTATAAGGCATTACAACATTTCAAGTTCTGAAGAACTCCAGAGAATCCAGATAGACCTCATGTCTTGACACATGGGTTTGCTTGTGAAAACTTCACTTGGGAACCGAGAGAGATACCCAGACATGTCCTGCATCCTAGGCTAATTGTACAAGACTGTTATTTATTCCATTCAGTAAGTGTGCATCTGGTAGTGATGATTGCAAAGCCTATAAGAAGGCTGATACTTCCTAGCAAGTGACATTTTTATGGTTAATAGAAACTGTCATAGAAACCACTTGGAGGGGGATATGTACAGGCTTGATTTTCAACCTAACAGTAAATCACTTCAGATTAGAATTAGATATCATGACAAAATCCTTCATTCTGTAAATTTCCAGAATGCAAGTAGCAGTGGCTCTGGGAGAAACTGTGATGAAACTAGAAGAAAAGTTTCTCATTCAGTTTTGACATCCAGTGTGCCTGAGATTGTGTCTTCTCCATAAATGATACCGCGTTACAAATATGCCTGCTCTTTCATTTCTTGCTATTGTATTAATAATAGGAAGTAGACCTTCTTGTAGGCCAGGCCTCCTTGGGCAAGAGGCAGTTCAAACATGGAAGAGAAAAATGGCCATCATGCCAGAGACATCACAGGCAGCATCTGACCTACAGTGCTGAAGGAATCCGAGTTATCCCCTGAGTCCCTGCAAATACAAACAAGTCACGAGCACCTGGTGGGGCTCACACCACCAGCCTGTTGTGATGCGGACACAACAGCTGATGCCATGAGTCAGGTGAGGGTGTCTCCGCCTAAATATTCTTATTCCTGGCTTGAGGCAGCTGCAGAGTTCTTCAGTGTTTGTGCCACTGATCTCCTGCCAAATGCCCTAACAGCCTCAAAGTAGTTTTGTGGTGACTGTAATGGTCAAAAGACATAGGTTAGACAAAATCTGTGTGTAGAGATGATATCTTTTATTAGACCAACTGGTTATAGATGGGAAAATTAGACAAGCTTCTGGTCACAGAAGTCCTTCTTTGGGACTCTAACAGCCACTTTTTGACGTGCTGCCAAAGAAAAAACAATCAGCCCAAATGACCAGCGTTCTCCTGGATGTTAAAGCTCAGCTTTGCCCTTCCAGCAAGGGATTGAGTTCAGGTTGGTTTTGCACTGTCCACCCTTCAAAGGAGCCCACAGCCCCTCAGCAAGTGCTGGAGCACTCCCAGTGCCCTGGAGTGATTGTATCTCTGAGCCATGAGTCTCCCCTCATTACACAGGTGCTCCTGGCCTTCCCGTCATCACGCTCCTGCCTGGCTGGCTGCGAGGGCTTGTTCCTTAAGGGCCTCCCCATGCATGACATGGAGATAAGGCCTTCCTTCTGCACAGCTTTGTCTTTTTCTTGGAGCCGGAAGAGCTCCATGGGGACACGGGGCAGGTCCTCAGGACAGCATGCAGTGCTCGGCATGGGACAGCAAGGCCACCATCTTCTGCAGTGGTAGTAATAACATTCCCGCATCCAAGACATAGGACACCAGAGAAACCCAAATTCTCCACAGTCAGGAGAAAGCCCCACAAGAAAATCAGGTGTGAAACCAATGGAAGATAGAAAGCTAGGCATGAAAATATTTGGAATGCAGAGCTGCAGAGCCAAATTATATTCCAACCTGCAAGGGTCCCAGTACCCCCTCCCATGGCAGAGGGACGTTCCCCAGCCACTCTCTTTCAACTGGGCTCTGCTTCCATCAGAGAGAACAAATAACGATTTGAACAGAAGTGACACCGTACATCTCTCTGCAGCCCTCGCCAAAGCACCAGTCACACGCTATTTACCGCAAGCTGGAGAATTCACTAAATCTGGCCTATTTTGAGTCAAACAGGGGCAGTTCCAGCCCTCGCGAGGACAGCCCTGCCAGCTGCCCTCCCTCTTGCACAATACGGAGAGGAAGGGGACATCCATCTCTGGTACCCAGGCTGCGAGCAGCCGCAGCAGCACGCGCGCGAGGAGACAGGTGGCTAGTGGGGAGCTACAATGGAAAGGCAATTGCACGGCACGTCTCACAGAGTACAGGCGCGTATAAAAGGCACCGAGCAGCCTGAGCCAATTAATTTCCATATTCCCTTTCAGTCAGATCTGGAAACGAAGCGCCTTGCATTCAGCACGGGACACTCAGTACAAGGAGGAGAAAAAAAAAAAAGAAAAAAAAAAGGGAAAAAATGATTCAGCAATCAGCAAATTCAGAGGATGGGCAGGAGTAATGGGTCTGAAGAGATGAATCAGCACTCGTTTCAGGTGATGGAGGGAAGGAGGCATTTCTGCTCCGCTGATTTGTGCAGCCTGATTGAAGTCAGCCCGGGCACTGGCATTGCACAGGAACAGAAACTGCCCGATAGGCTGCAAATGCTACAAGGGGAAAAAAATCCAGCAGTCATGCAGACAATGTCTTTATTAAGTACATCTTGTGACCTCCCAGCTGACTGGACATTTTTTTACTGGCTTATAGTAGATGTTATAATTGTTGGGGGGTGAAGGGGGCTGTTGTGTGGGGTTTTTATGCGTATGGTGACAGTGTGTGGGGTAGTGAATTTTAAGCAAGGCTGCATGAAATTCAATCACTTAATCTTAAATTACAAGACACTGGCTGCCAAAGCAATTTTTGAGATGGAAATTCTTCTGATTCACAGATTCCTTTGCTTCTTTTAAGGAACAAATGAGTAAACAAACTATGAAAATGTTGTTTGCTTTTTCTGAATTTGCTAGCAGGGGAAGATTAAATTTTTTTCTGTGATATTTGGCAGTGACTGCTTTCCCCTCTGTAGCAGGTAGCTAGGAGAATATGATTCACAATGAACAGATATCGTTTCCAGCATTTCTCTATTGTATAGCCAAGAGCTGAGCATATTGTTTAAAATGTCACAGGTATGTTAATTAAGGTATACCAAAGATTGCAAAACCTATTCCAGTCCCCTTGAAAGTCCTAGAGGAAGCAACGGGACAGAAATATTTTTAGAGGATATATCCAAGGGTTTGGTGATATTCTGAGAGTCTTTAGTCAGCCAGGTAAAACCTCTTGGGATTACCCACACAAGTAATTGTTGCAGACTCAAACTCTTCTGTGCCCACTCTCTGGCAATCAACTTGTTGTAGGAAGAGCACTCTTCGAATGAGATAAATAGCAAGGCATGAGGGCTCAAGCAGGTGCTAACAGGAATTAGACCTTCTGAAAACCCAACCCTGGGTATCATGCCAGCCCAAGACACCTAGAACGTACAGATGGGTTTGGAAATACTGTCTCTCCCTCATTCTGGCTCTGGTCTCACTCCAGTACAAATTGGGCATCTACAGTTCTAGTGTCATACATGTGCAAATGACAGGCAGTTCAGACCTGAATCCTGCTTGCAACCTTCCCTCCCCCTGCACACAGCAGCCCTCTGGGGGAAGAGTGGGGCTCATGATCGTGCAGAGCAAGAGGATTGTGTTGGGAGGTATTGCTCTTGCAGTGCCACCTCTTTTATGGTGTTCCCCGTGTTTTGCTCTTACAGGCCGAGTTGGGGAGAGGAAGGACAAGCCTGGAGTGATGGTGCTGACCAGAGACAGGGCTTCAGATCTCAGATTCCGGGGGCCTCGGCTCAACCCCAGGTGCTGGACTGTGACCAAGATTACAGGAATATGGACACGGAAGTAGGTAAGAGGCACCTGCTCCTCTCGGGGATTTGTGCCTCTGGGAGCAGCATACTTTCCTGTTTCACTTCACAGGGCTCCAACAAGGCCAACCAATGCACCGAAGACCGTGGGGACTTGGGTGCCCTGCTAATGGGGCTGTGAAAGTGTCACTGGACCAAACGGTATTTCACATCAGTATGTGCAGAGGAGAAGAGAACAGGTGCTAACCATCAGCGCACTCGCTCCCTCATATTAAATCCCTGCAGCTACCCAGTTTCCAACTTTCTCCATTGAAAGAAAAAAACAACAGTGCTTTGAGGAATAAATATCACTAAGCGAGCCATCACAGGAGATTTTTGCTCATTTGTTTATTTTCTAGGTACATCAGACCTGCCTGAGACAGTCATACATGGTCATTGTAGTATAAAATTATTCTCCCAAAGAAATAATTACCAAGCAAGTAATCTTCTCTTAATAAATGGTATGTACGCACGCACTTCCCTAAATTTTATTTAAACCAGAAAAAAGCTGCAAAACAAACATGTCTTTCCTATTTCCTCCTCCCCTTTATTTTGTGAATCAGGACATCCATGCATTATTGAGGCCTGCTCAAAATGAAGCCACCTTTAAAGCAGACTCTCTGTATGGAGGATTACGTCTGGATTATTGCTGAGGGATCATTCAGAATCAGAGCTAAGCATTTACCCAGAAATCATTTGTAATTCCAGTTGCCCCTTATTTTGACTAATAACGGCTGTAAGGACAATTGGATCAGCGCTGTGTACCTGTCAGCAGCACCAAAATTCCCCGTTCCGAATTGTGTGCTGCACAATTACCAAGGGAAGCTCAGTGCTGCGCCTTATCTTTTTTATAAATCCTCTTAATGCGGTTGCTGCCGGATCCCTCAAACACCACTGAATCAGCACCTCCTGTCAGTCACCCAGAGGGGAGCTCTGCCTTCGGATGAACTGATTCAGCAGGGCTGGGGACCACTGTGCCGGCAGCACCAGCAGCCTCCTTGGGAAGGAGGATCCACATGTGGGGGAATGGGGATGTGGATGCAGGAAAAACAACACAGAGGAGCGAGGGAGGAGGGAAGGAGATGGAGGGCAAAGAAAAGGCTGCCCAGCATCAGTTGGTCCCTACCCACGGTGTTCCCCAAAGGGGCTTGCTGCGCCCTCGGAGTGCATACCCTCCCCACAGGCAGCAGAAGCGCATCCCCCCTCTCCCTGTCCCCTCCTTGCTCAGGGCAAAGGGGACAGGCAGAACCCAGCTTCCCAAATGGGGGAGGGGGCCCAGCTCACCCACCCACACCAGGGATCCCCTCACCATAAGCAGGCCACACACCGATCCCACTCTTTGAGAAACCAACTTTTCCCAAGCCACAAAAGAGGGATCACTAAAAACCTTGAGCCTCTGCCTCTCCCCGCCGCAGCAGTGGTTAAAATTTTTAAACAAATCCCCAGCTGGCTGAGAGAAGGGAGGGGAAGGAAAAAAAAAAAAGGTTCCTTGGGTTGGGTTTTATCCATTTTGCATGCACATAAAAGATGAACTTCCCTTTGGAAACAAAACGCACAGAGTTACGGTTTCAAAAGGGCCTCAATTTGCCTTCGACCGGGTGCAACTAATTGCAGTTGCAAGCGCTGGCAGGTGCAAGCAGGCAGCTGAGGAGCCCTCCCCCCAGCCCTGCCACTACCTCCCCCCCCGCCCCTGCCTGCCCTGCCTGCCCTGCCTGCTCCCGGCAGAAGGCAGGTCCAGGCCTTGCTAGAGACACAGCCAAGGAGGGGTGGCGGGAATAGACACACTGTGGGGTGAATGGGGTGTCTGCAGCATCCTCTCAGCTACTTCATTTCTGGGAAGACTATATTCAGCATCAGGCCTGGGGAAGGTCCTGGAAGGTTCTGAAAGGCCCTGGAATGTTCTAGAAGGCTCTGGAAGGCCAATGGGGCCACCCTGGGCCAGGGTGACACTGAGCCTTGCCTGAAATGTCCCCTCTAGTCTCTCTGTCCCCCAGCTGCGGTTATGCCCTGCCTGGGCCCTGCGTCCTGCCATGGGGTCAACACTGCCACCACATAGGGAAGGAGAATAGCTGCTACAGCAAAACTCCAGACACCTGCAGTCTTTTCATCCATTTCACGGCTGGGGAGAAGCTGTCTATACCCGCCTGTTGGCCTCCCCTCCGTCTGCCCTGAGCCCAGCTGAGGGGCGACGTGGCCTGGCAGCCACAGCCTCCCAACAGCAGGCAGGTCAGAGCTGCAGAGCAGGGGTTTCACCAGGGACTGTGCAAGTCCTGGCCAGGGTTCCATCCATCACAGGCCCCCAAGCCAGCCAGCATGCCTCCCTCTTGGCTGCTGCACCCGAGACTTCGCTGATGCTGGGCTGTTTGCTCATGCCCATGTGAACCTGACCACGGATGGTGGCAGTTCCGCTGTCTGTAACAGGCGGGCCAGGAACCATGCGTTGGTTCACTGCTGCTCCCCAGGACAACTTCACTCCAGACATGGGCTGCTTCTTCCTCTGCTGATCTTTAGGGTGCTCCTTACCCTGGTCAAATTCAGCAATGCCACAGCAAGAGCACTTTATCAGTAACTTTCCTGAAAGCTCATTTTGTCTGCAATGCTTTTAGCAGGGCAAACAATTACATTTGCCATCTTAATTCTTTCATTCTTTCTATCTATGTCTTTTAAGAAGTAACCGAATGATGGAGTTAATGCACAGGCTTTCAGGAAGGGGATCTATGATCCCATCGCCCACACCCTTCTCCTCGCACTCTTACCCATTTGTCCCCTCACTTAACAGCCCAGGGTATGAAATGAAGAGTGTGAGCCAGTTTGGGCAGGCACTGAGGGTTTTCTGTGCAGTGTCCAGGTACTTCGAGGTGCAGACTGCAAAGGCAGAGCGAGCCAGCTTGATTACCTAGCCTGAGCTCCTGAACCACACACAGTGAAGGACATCTCTGAATTCATTCCTGAATTAACTAAAGCACATCTTTGGCAAGGGGCGGGGAATCTAATCCTGATTTAAAGTTGTTGGTGATAGTCCCCATAGTCCTTGGCAATTAGTTCCACTGGTTAATTACCCTCACTGTTAAACATCTGCACCTTATTTGTAGTCAAAATTTGTCTGGCTTCCAACATCCAGTTGGATCATATTATAGTTGTGTCAGCTAGATTGAAAAGCCTTCTATTATCACATTTCTGTTCCCCATGTCAGTACTTAGCGACTGTGATCAAGTCATCCTCTCAACTTTGTCTTTGTTAAGCTAAACAGATGGAGTGTCTTCTCCAGTCTGTCACTACAAGCAACATTTTCCAGTACTTAGTCATTTTGTTCTGTGGCCTTTTTTGGATTTGTCCTCACCTCATCCACAACCTTCCTGAACTGTTAGACACATTCATCTTTTCCATGGTCAATTCTCTCTAGATCTGGAGTTCCCCACAATCCAGGTCTATATTCTGTTTCTGCAAGTCCTAGTGTATGACTACACAGAAAAAAATACATTTTTGGGTTAGTACCCATCTCATTAAGTGGTCCAGACCATACTGCCTTGATCTATTGGTTTCACTCTTTAGGCAGCATTCCCAGTGTTAAGGAGTTTCCCTCATACATGGTGGGGCTGGACGTGCAGCCCTCCCTTTCCTCTGCTGAAATGCAGCATTTTGGAAGGACTGAGGAGAGGCATAGGAACTGACATGATGAGAGGGTGTAGCGCTCAGCTTTTGCCTCTGCTGAAAACAGGCCTAATCTTTGTCATTGCAGTCCATAATGCTGGCTGATTTATTTAAATGATAAAAGAAGTTATCCTTGGTGACACGGTGCGTTCTGGCTTCACCTCACCGCAGTGTATGGCAAAGATACCCTGCCTAGCTTTAAATGAACCGGTTACCAGAAGCACCTCTGCGTTGCAAAGCCTAGCCAGAGCACATGGCACTGTTTTCTCGGTGGATCAGCCCGTGCACAGGTGGACACTATTTCTTCTTAAGCAGTGCTCGCTGAGGGATCAACATCTCCCGTGGATTCCCAGAAAGCAGTAAGCATGCTGCTTATGGCACACAAACTGCTTCAAGGAGGGCCACCACAAAAAATGAAGACAGACCATTGTTTTTTTCCCTAAGGGAGACATGGAGCAGCTTTTCTTGTCTCCGCTCACAGCAGAGAGATGGGACTGTGGCTCCACAGCACATGACACTTTTGTTTGCATAACCATGCACACAACCCAGGAACACACACAGCTCTGAAGCACAGAAAACAGGCACAACGCAGGCAGTCCATGGGTATCTGTGCCCATTGTGTGGCTCGGGGAACATGACTGCAGTGTGATTTCCCGTGATTCCCAGAGACTGTGCACTGAATCCTCAGCCTGCACCACCAGTAACCCCACTTAGCAGGGTCAAGGTTTCCAGTCCCTGGCAGAATCCAAAAGTTAATGCAGTACCAGTGTACTGGGTCTGGCTGAGATGGAGTCAGCATGCCCCCAGCACCCTCCCAGTGCTGAGTGTGACCCTGGCAGCCAGCAGGGGGTGTGTCACACATCTTGGGAGGGGGCGGAGCCGGGACAGCTGACCCGGATTGGCTGGTCCAGGCCATGTGGCCTCCGCTCAACCCATACCGCCCAGGGCAGGGAGGAGGAGGGGGGCATTGGTTACTGGGTTTGTCTTTGGGAGTTGCTGCTGCACAGACTGAAGCTCTGCTTTCCCGGGAAGTTGCCAGACATCGCTTACTGAGGGGAATTAGAGAATAACATCTTTGTTTACCTTTTGTTTCTGTGCATGGCCTTGGCCTTTGCTTTAATTAAACTGCTTTTATCTTCACCCATGAGTTTTTCATCTTATTCTCCCCTTTTATCTTGCTGAAGGGGGAGTGATAGAGGGGCCTGGTGGGCACCTGGCATCCAGCCAAGGTTAACCCACCACCCAGCTCTTCTTTCTTTCTCTTTCAATACTAAACTTCCTCAAAACAAGCTAAAGCTTTGCTTACCCATTGCAGTGACTTCTGTAGGTGTCATATAGATGTTGCAGGATGTCAGAAGAGAAATGGTGGGCAGAAGTGTTTCTGTGACAATTGCTCACTGTGTAAAAATGTTTGAGGATGCCAGTGAAGGGCCAGTTACAAGAGAACATCCAGATGCTGTGCACACTGCTGCTTTCTGATCATCTTGTTCCTGGGTTGGGGAAACAGCCATGTTGTAACTGGGCGTGACCTATGTTTCAGGAATTGCACGTGGAGCCTAAATTGTGCTGAGCAAAGCCTTGGGACTATTTAAAAGAATGGGAGTTTTGCCAGTAGCTTCAATGGATCTATGATTTCACCACGACATCTGTCGCGCATTATCTACATCAGTATTGATGTAATAGGCTGAAAACCAAGAACTGGCCTATGCCATTTTAGAATCAGTGGAGGAGTGCTGATACCAGTATTTGGGGGACAGCCAGACCCAGATACAGTACTTTCTTTTTTGGTATAACTGCAACCAGGCTTGGGTGTTGTGGAGCTCTTATTATCCTAGTAAAAATGATCCCCCCTCATCAAAATAGTTATACCAGTGCAAAAACATTTGGGAGGGAGACTTGGTTTTCATGTCACTGTGATTGGAATATACTGCCTAATTCACAAGTGCACCCTAGCATCCATTTCACTGACGCTTACAAAGCACTCTGAATAAAAATAAAAGTACTACATTGTTTCACTACCACATGAACTGAAACATTATTATTATATCATGAAATACTATTTTTATACCATAAATAATGTTTTTTAAAAAGCAATGTAAATAATTGATCCCAGAGATCCAAGTAAAATTAACCACACACAAAAATCTAGAGTCTTTGCACAACTCTAATAAATACCCCAAATATCTAGACTTCACGGCAGAAGCCTGGTAAACATTTCAGTTTTGAAATAGAAAAAAAAGTCCTGGCTTGAAAATAGCTTCTCCTTTCTGTGATTTTTTTTTCTCACAGTCCAAATAACAGAGTGAAAAAGAACCCAATCCAATTCCCATAGGTCTCATTAATGAACCTGCAAAGGGAATGCGTTAGAATAGCTGAGGGCTCTCTCTCCATTTAAAACGTGTAACAAACCCCAAAATTACTTATCTTCACTGTTTCGAGGATATACAAAGTTTGTGTTCAGAACTGTGCAGCTGGAGATTTCTGGCACAGACAGTACACTAAATCATCCGGGCTTCCCGCTGCACCTCTTGCCAAGCTCTTGACGCAATGCCAGAGCCAGGTCCTGCCTGCCTGCAGAAGGTGGGGGACCACCTCCATGATTAGACCCCTCCCTTCTAGCAAGACCACTCGTAGCTAGGTCGTGTTCGGAGGCTGGTGCCAGCTGCCCAAGGGGCTGAACCACTTCTTAATTGTGCAGCGTCCACCCTGGGCTTGCTTTTCTGAAGCAAATTGACAAGGATTTACACATCCCTGCTTAGTTCAGACTCAGGGCCAAGAATTGAATACTGTGATGCCCTGGTTGCTCTGCTCCAGCAGACTGGCAGGAGATGCTGGGCCTGAGGCACACCTTGGTTTTCCCCTTTATGTGGAGGGAGTGGGAAGCAGTTGCCAGACACAGCAGTGTTGCTCAGTGCTTTGGGATCTGCAGCCATTCATTCCTGGGTGTGTGAATTCAAGATCCAGTTAATCCATCTGAGCACAAGCCTCACTTTTGCTTGTAGCTCTGTGAAAAGGTGCAGCCTAAGCTACAGCCTAGCTCTCCAAGCTATTGCATTCTTCTGTCTCTATCAATTTGGCTCTTACATCCTATGCAACACCAACATGGCTGATCCAAAATGAGTTATCTGGGTTGGGGATCCTGGCTCAGCACAGTACAAATAGAGGACCAGATGCAAACCTTTACTTTGGGTTCCTGCCATCTCAAATATACGTGAGTGGAGCTAATTTTGTTCCAAACAAAATGAAAATTGTCTGGTTTTTTCCTCATATGTCCTTCGCATAGTCTATTTTTGTTTATTGGGACTGGAGTTACTCAAACTTTTATCTAGGTCTTATTTAGTAATACTGAGTTGGTGGTAGGTCCCTCCTGCTCCAGTCCCCTACTCTTCTAGGCAAGCACTTCTTATAATGCCATTCATAAACTGTTCAAGTGCTGTCTAAAAACTAGTTATATTTTTTTTTGTTCCCGCTGCTCGTACTGAAAAGGTGCTCCAGAACCTCCTATTTCAGTCATGCTTTTTTGCTCAGCATGATGGCAACTCCAAATAAGGGAAGGCAGTCCAAAAGGAATAAATAATATTGTGTGGCGAAGAAAAGCAACTAACCTACACATTATCATTAAACAACAGGACGTGACAGGCAGTGTAATGTTTCTGGTTTTGTTGTGAGTCAGGAAGATGAAGGTCATGTGATATCAGCTCTCACTGCAGCACAATAAACCTTATTAACATTATAAGATAAAAATAAATATTCAACAATTAAGAGGAAAAAGGGTCACACGTTTGCATCTGCTGGGGATTATTGACAGCAATCTGACATTACCGTCAGCTAAACCCACTGCTCTATTTTGTCCAGAGTTTCTAAAGCCATTATATAATGATCAGTCTAATAAAGTCTAGATTAGAGGCATTTCTCTTGTGTGCAAAGAGATTGGCTTTTGGGTTGCCTTGTGGAAAAGCAACATTATTCTTGGGGAGAGAAAGGGTTAGTTGTCTCTAGCAGCGATCCTGATGAAAAATGTAAACTGTCTGAGGCCATTTCAAACCTCCGGCAATATTTTATGCTAACAGGTTTATGTCTGAATTAACAAAGTTCTCTAACCACTTAGTCTGTTAAAATGCAGTTATTTTTTTCCTCCTTGCTAGGAAAGCATGTGCCAACCTAAATTTGGATTGTGTTTATTGCCATTTGCAATCACCTGGTGTCAGAGGCCATGTGAATCCTGTGAGTTTATCTGATTTGAGTCTGGAGCATCCAAATGTACCTTTCAACTTGTTTCTTCATGCTGTGCATGTCTAGAGTGTTTTGCAGTAATACCATAAGCCCCTACAAGTGCACAGAGTGATAGGAAGGAGCAGAGTAAGATACTGTCCCTTGGGTACCACATAGCTTGGAGGAAGGTGCTGAATTTGAATTATCCCACATCCTCTGACCCAGCATCAGAATGCAAGCTGCCTTTCGTTTCTTCTTTTTTTCTCTTAAAAAGGATGGGAGGAGAGTGCGGGGGGAGGAATGTCACTTAACTAAAAGATGCTATCAAGCCAGGTAGCACTGAGGTATGATTCCTCTCATACACCATTTTACATCACAAAATGTAGATTAGCAACACAGCATTGGCATCTACCAGCTACTGCCACAGACCTGCTGCTGGTCCCAAGCCTGGGACCACAGAGTGAGGGGTGAAGGACCTTAAGCCTGCTTCAGCTGCGCTGGCTCAGGACTGTGGTGGGTGGGTGGCCCAGCAGCTGGGCTACAGGTGCTGCTGTGGGTGTCCTCAAAGGCAGGAGTCACTGGGAGACACAAGGCACTGCACTGACACAGCTGCATTGCTTCCCCAAACTGAGCTGGCCCAGCACAGTGCTTCACCTTGTGTGATGTGAGCATTTCTCTGATGTTCATTCCCAGCAATTAAAATCTTCTGAAAACTTTAGCTGGCTGGAACATCCATCCTATTTCTGCTATTTCTTTAAAAACATAGTGCTGATTTCAACCCAGGGCAGGGGGGGAGCTGTCTACACTGGGCTGGGAAATTGCGTTAATACTTTTCAGAAAACTTTGCCTATATACACTTTTCTTGCCTGAGCAGCAATAGCAGTTTTTCTTGGCTACCGGAGGTAGGACTCAACTGTTCTTTAAAACTTGCTTGCCTAAGGCAGCTTTACAAAACGTGTTAAAGAGAAGCTAGACCCCATTTGCATTACCACCTTTATCAAAGAGATTGTGTTTAGCTCCAGATCATTAGAGAGATTATAAGACATTTTTCCTCTTGCTAGCTCAAGCTAGGCCTGAGATTTGCACCATGGGTTTTGAGCGAAAGGCCAATACTGGAAGACTTCAGTCATGAAAGCAGCTTGCTCAGCCACACCAGGGGCCTGTCTGCAAGAGGTGGCTGGCCGTTGCAGCAGGTACAGAAAGCCAATTTGGCTGGCAAAGGTTTCCAGGTGAAAACATATCCCGCTCTGTTCTGAGCAGCTGGTGAAACACAGTCCCGACTGCATTTTCTCCAAAGGGTCTGTCTGCACTCAGGACATTTTGCAGAGGATGTTTCTGACCATGGCTAGTCACAGCCCCAGCAGTGCTGTGAGCCATGCCGCGGAGCCCCAAACACCTGAGATCCTCAGCTTCTCCCTCAGTGGGAACTGGCTGTGCCCAGGACCACTTATCATCCAAGGCCAGATGGCGTTAGGTGACTTCGGTCACCCATGGCTGTGAGCACCTGGCACTGTTTTAAGCTCTTTGCCAACCAGATGGGGACACAGGCAGGGCAGGGGGTCCCAGCATTTAGAACAGCCCCTGTACCTGCTGCTTCACCTTGGGGTTCATGCTTTTGTTAAGATGAATGCTACTTGATAGGAAGGGAATAAAATAAAAGCAAATTTTGTAAAGTTCTGCAGAGTACCCATGGTCCAAATAAGTTTTGGCCTGCCTACATTAGCAATGAAGTGACTAACTGGCCACTCTTGTGTGAGCCATTTTTGTGTCTCTGCCCACAGATCATAGAATCATAGAATCATAGAATGGTTTGGGTTGGAAGGGACCTTAAAGATCACTGAGTTCCATCCCCACTGCCATGGGCAGGAACACCTCCCACTAGACCGGGTTGCTCAAAGTCTCATCCAGCCTGGCCTTGAACACCTCCAGGAATGGGGCATCCACAACTTCCCTGGGCAACCTGTTCCAGTGCCTCAC
>NW_010132321.1:51399-108170 GCF_000699245.1 Pterocles gutturalis
CTGGATGCAGTACTCCAGGTGGGTGCTCACAAGAGCAGAGTAGAGGAGGAGAATCACCTCCCTCAACCTGCTGGTCACACTTCTTTTGATGCAGCCGAGGACATGGCTGGCTTTCTGGGCTGCAAGTGCACATTGCCAGCTCATATCGAGCTTCTCATCAACCAACTCCCCCAAGTCCTTCTCCTGATGGCTGCTCACAATCCATTCTCCACCCAGCCTGTAGCTGTGCTTGGGATTGCCCGAACCCATGTGCAGGACCTGATGTTACTTTAGTGGAGGATCATCTCCCATGGGAGGGACCCCATGCTGGAGCAGGGGAAGAGTGTGAGGAGTCCTCCCCCTGAGGAGGAAGGAGCAGCAGAGACAACGTGTGATGGACTGACCACAACTCCCATTCCCCATCCCCCTGCAGCACTGGTGGGGAGGAGGTAGAGAAATCAGGAGTGAAGTTGAGCCTGATGGCTCTCTATCACTGCTTTTAAGAGCTGTGGCACTGGTTTCCAGGAGTAACTCTCCAGAACAGGGGCACAACAAGAAAGATGTCCAGGCAGGTGCACAAATCCTGGCCAAACTTAAATCCATAATGTATGTCTGTAGGTTTCTGTATCATAGTTGAGAGAAAGACATGTGGAAGCATATGGACCTTAGTTTGGGTCATTAGCAAATGCTGGATATGCCTTTTAAACCCCAGTAGAATATGATATGGCATGAAATACCTAATTACATACTCTGTTTAATTTTACTTTCTGTCTCCTATACAAATGTACATATGTAGTGTAAGGTTCAGAGTTTGCTGTCATGCAAAATTCATGAGGACTCTGTGGCGCTGATCTAACATACTGTGGACGAGAGTCTGGAGTCACCAGGCTGAGCACTGCTCTCTCCACGTGGCAGCATGGAGAGCTGAAAGACTGAGCTGGGATCCAGCTGTGCTGCTGTCATGCGCTGTATGAGTGGCTTTTTGCTTTTGATTCCATCCCTTATGGAAGGAAATAACATTTGTTTTCTTTTCCTTGGAGGAAGGGTACATATTTGCCTTGATATTACTAAAGAATTAAATCCTCCTTCTTGTCCCAATTAGCTTTTAGTGCATTTAGACTGTGCCTGTGTAGCACTTTCCTATAGTGCTTTTAAATACAGGAACAGATATAGGTTGAGCTTGTGTCTGGAGACTGGATGCTCCCAGGGATTCTTCCACACAACCCTCATAGGTTTCTCTCTCTTCCTGACACAGTGCAGCTCCTATGTGAGGTACTAGCCACCAGCAATTAGTACTGGAGTCCCAACGGGCTTCAAAGCGGGGAGCAAAGGGGTGTACTTACAGGGCAAAAGTTGGCTCTTTTTTCTTTATGCAAAATTCATTCAGGATTTCAGCACTGAAGCATGCCTTTTCTTCTTTTGCTGGATGCCAGAGAGGTTTCCTAGTCAGTGCTAGTCAGTGAAAAAGACATCTTCCTCTCCTACCCTTCTGATACTTGCTCTCAGCCTGAGCTGCCCTGCTTTAGAAGGACACATTCTTTTAATCTTAGATCAGCAACATTTTGCTGTTAGCCTGTTACCTTGAAATCACTCTTACATCAGGTGAAAGCAAAATGCAAATGTAAGCATTTGTTTACAACTCCCAAAACAGACAACACAGTTTAAAAAGGTGCACACATAGAAATGCTGATGTCTTTCTGTAGCCATTCTGGTAGGTCCAGAGAGATTCAAAGCTTCCCATCAAAATATATTCACTTCCTTTCCTCCAAAAGCTTAACTACCTTTAAATGTTTCAAAAGGCTGTCTTGCTGCTTTTCCAGTGAAAACAAGAACTCTCACTTGAAGATGCAAATGTCAATGCACTAGACCAATGTGTCGCGTCCTGTTCTCGACTTGACTAAATCAGCAACTCCTTCACTCAGTGAGGGTTAAATCCTTCCCTCCTCCCCACACACACACACACAAAAAGTGATGCAGTGTGACTCATCTTCACTGCAAGTGTGTCCGTCTGTTAAATGGTGTATTTTCTTTCACTCCCAACCTTAGCCAATACACTACAACCACCTGCTAGGGACAAACATGGGGAGTTCATTAACCACTCTTGATCAAGACCAGAGGCTGCAGTCATTGACTAGTGCAGGGTGACAAAGGGATGTAGGGGTTCCAGCCTAACATCTTCTATTTTCAGGACTACAGGAACAGCCTGACTTCCTACTTGCTCCAGCCTCACACCCCTGGGTTCCCACCCATCTCCCACCCCCTGCCAGCAAGAAAAGAGTGAGCAAATGATTTATGCATGGGAAAGCTGCTCTGTGAGACTGTTGTCTGCAGGGTAGGTGCCTGGCACCAGGAAGGTAGCCAAGGCATATAGGAAGAGAAAAAGAGGACAGTAATAAGTACCAAAGGGAACGGTGTTCATTCCTCAGGCTGCCTTCAAGTAGCCTGTTCTAGCTAAGACTGTCTCCTTGGTTCCTGGGGATCTGTGAGCTCTGAATACCATTGCAACCTAGCTTCTCCTCTGTTTTGGAAAGTTACTTATGGGAGTTATTGTTCTTCTTGGGAGAAGCAGATATTCCCTCTCTTAGAGGGCTGATTAAATTATTTTCATGAAAAGAAGGGAAAACACCTGCTACTAAAAAGAGTGATCTCAAATGTGGTGTTTAGGAGGGAGCCTGGCAGAAGAAGGCCTGGACCAAGTTACTTGGTCACCTTTACAAGGTGACTAAGCCACCTTGACAAATGTTTGTAACTGGCTGACTTTCATCCTTTAGAGACACACTCTACCCCCTTTCTCTAGGCCTGTGTTGAGTATGAAAGTACTCCCGCTGCTAACCCCCTTGCCAGTATGCAGAAGGCCTCTCCCCAAATTTTCTTCGGCTCATCACCAGCTTCTTCCCAGCGAAGACACCACACACTAATCCCCCTCTTTTCATTCTGCCTACAAATGCTGGTTACAAGCATAATAGAGATGCCTTGCCAGATATCCTCACAATTTATTCTGTCTTTCAAGAAGCACAGCCTTTTTCTTTTTTAAAAGCCCCTCTCAGGTCCGATGGAAGAGTCAGCAGCTCTCTGTGTCCCTGGCACAGACAAGGGTACTTGCCAGCGCAAGGCTGTCTAGCCAACATGCAATAAAATTGCAAGAGACTCTCCAAAACTTCTCATTAGAGACAAATTAATTTGCTGTATTTTTCTCCAAGGTCATTTTTTAAATTGCCTGCTGGAGGGAGACCTTGCTAACAAGTTACTCTCATCTCCTGCTGGAACCAAGGCTCCATGTTTTCTTTTAGCAGTCCCTCACTGATTGCTCTCCCTGTAGAAATTGCACCCCTTTATGTGAGGCTACCGTACTCAGCTTTCTCAAGCCTATACCAACCAAGCTTGTGGGGCCTGAGTAGATCCCCTGTGGAATCTGGAGAGCTGCATGCAGATGCAGGAGTTCCTCTGTGTGCAGCACTGCTCAGACTCAGCATTCCTGTCTCTTCCCCAGTTGGATGAAACAAGGACCATCTACGAGCCACCTGTTACAATTCAGCAATGAGGGGAAAGTCAGAGTTACTTTCTTGTCTTGCATGAAATGTGTGTCTCCTCTGGTCTTTGCCTACATAAAAGCTGTTTTGAAAGATAACTTCTTGATTTGCAATGGTGAGGTGGCATCAAAACAGCATGTTCATGTACTGATGAATGATTTCTCAATGGAAGATACACCTTCATTGGGACCATCAGCCCCATGGCACAATGGGATTAATTCAGTCTGTTGTCCTCAATCTCTTCACTCTTACACTGGTTCTCTAGTTGTGTTGCCTCAGTGACTGTAACAGTTCTCCCTGCTTTGTACCAGGAAGAGAAAGACACACAAACTTACCATTTTCAAAAAGAAAGGAATAGCATTTCTAGCAAAATGTAACACAACATGGTCTTGATCCCCCAGGGACAAATGTAAGAGAGCCCTCCTTATGTGTTTGTGGTGCCCATCACACCACAGCTTCCTTCTTCACCTAGGGCCATGAGGGAATCACGTTGTTCAAAGCTAAATATTACAGTTCCTGGTGCTACCTCTGGCTACGTGGCCTCTCTGTGAAGGAATGACAATGAGTAAGAGGATAAGAGCTAGTTTAGCAAGCCACAGCAAATTTTTCCATCCCCTGGTGTAGTGCAGCATGTTGGAGTTTGATCTTGTCTGTGCGCTAAATTCTATGCCTGTGACCTCTGCTTTTCCTTTATGCTTCTGTCACAGTTAGCCAGATATCAACAGATAGGCCAGAAGTGAGGAGTTCCTCTTGGCATCTGCTTCAGGAAGAGTGTGATCTCTGCTCTAGCCAGTAAAAGCTTTTAGGAAAAAACACCTGACAACAGAAAAAAAGCACTAAATCCTAGCAAGAGAAGAAAGCTGAGACAAAATTCCCTGTAACAGGCCATCTACTGCTCACACACACTGCTCCTTAGACAGGAAACCTCTTAAAAGACCGCTGCTGATTCTGGCTCTTTGAGGTTCTGTAGATGTACATATGTGCATGTGAAGCACAGAGAGAGGAGAGGCATGTCAAAGTGTTTCTTGCTCTCTGCTAACAGTTGCAGACAGACCCGACACTTAGAGCATGAGATAGCATCGCGCCTGATTTACATCAAAGCTACTGCTACCTCTTCTTTGCAAAGAAAAGAAAAGCCAGAATCAATTTCAGTCACTTAATTATTGGCTGCAGATACAGCAGAAAGCAGCATTCGCACCAAGGATAATCATGTCCAGAGAACACCTATAGAGTGATCTGTAGCTACTTTTTGTTCAAAATGGCCCGCTGCTTTATGATGTCCTGTTACTCTCAAGGCCCTCTGTCCTATTGCTGGTAGCAGGTGTATTTATAGCCTTCTGCGCATTCCTTCTACATTTTGATCATGTTACTGCACAATTCCTAAACATCCCTGAGGTTCTTAAGCACTAGCAAAGATGTAGACCCTTTGGGGCCAGAAGACAAGGGAACATCCCACATGTGCTTATGTTACTGCAGTGGTGCTACTTCACTGGTAGTAAGCCTCAAGTAGAGGAAGGATGCAGGACCACTGCACTGCACATACTTCCCCTCACATGTGACATCTTCTGAGCTCATACTAAATTAACCTGTACACTTCTGTGCCTTCACTGCTTTTGTAACATTGGCGCTAATTTTTCTAGGCCATAAAGGGAGAGTACAACTTTCTCCTTTCAAAAAAAGCAGGTTTTCTTGGTTCATTTCCATAAAACCCAATGCATTATGCATTATCTCATTGAAAGGTAAATAGTGGATACACATATGGATGAAAGATTAAATCCTGGAAATTCTAAACAATTGGCAGGAGGCATAACCATGGCAAATTGATTCTGTTTCCCCTCTGCAAAAAAGAAATGAAAGAATATTTGTGCATTTTTTAAATTACATGTAAGATTTAAAGACATTTGGGGGTTGGTTTCTTTGATTTTTTTTTCTTTTCTTTTAGTGAAGGCATATAGTGATCATTGGAAAGTTCCTTGAGTTCAAACGACTATTTTAAAACAAAACCTCTGGCAACCTTGCTCATTGCTCCTCTATGGTATTATGTGCCTAAGTACCTGAATAACAATGCCTGCATCTATCACAGCAATGATGTGCAGAGGCAAACAGAGTCACACAGAGCTCCGTGCAGAAAACAAAAAAATCCTTAAAGAAAATTATATTGCCCCAAAGAAAAAAGGTTAATTTAAATATGTAGGTGGTCTTGCTTGATTGGCTGGTTTTATGTCAACCCTGACCCTACAATAACCCCAGTCTTGCTGATCAAAGGGATTACGCTACAGACTCCAGGGCTGAGATTTTGTTCTATAAGACCTCGATGTTTCTCTGTGTATTGCTTCTCATAGAGGTGTAGTTTGCTATCCAAGGGCATCAGCAAGCAGTCTTGCTGTTTTTACTGACCTTCATGTAGACTCAAAGCAGCTTAAGGTGTTGATGTACAGTCTGATTGTACAAGTCTTTGTTTTCTGTCCTGGGTCCCAGCCTGACCGCGGGAAAAGCAGTTAGTGACAGCACTGTCCACAGAGAAGGTGGGGGCCTGTGAGCACACCAGGTGTCATTACAGCTGTACCTGCACAGAGTTGATGCCAGGTTGATCAAACAGACAATTTCAGCAAATCTCTGCTCCTTCTCTACCTGGGACATTTAGTGCACCCAGTGCAGAGAACTAAGAGCAGGCACGATAAAGAAAGCCTCGCTGCTGCTGCCCATGTCAGCCAGTACAGCAACAATTCTCTTTTATGGCCACTGGGGCCAGACAAGTCTCTTTCTTCTGTACCTGTTCACTCCCTATTACACCTGATTGTACATGAGCATGCATGTGCGTACAGGTGTATATATGAGCTCATGTTGGCTGGAGAGGGGTGAGGAAGGTGCATGTCAGAACAAACATGCAGCCTCCATGCTAGCCTTTACCTTTTGCCAAGGAGCACCTTGCATTTCCACAGGCAGATGTGTACTCCTGCACAGTGGCCTGGCCATCTGCAGTCTAATTCACTCTGCATCTCACCTGGTGAAGGCCCTCCCTCCCCTAAAATACAGGAGCTATGAAGCAGCATGGCATTTATGCAAAGTTCGAGGTAACAGATCAGAGGAGCTTATGTTCATGTGGTCACACTAGATGAGCTTCTTATGTAGGTTAAGACCAATAGAACATGTCCCATCCTCTCCCCCACTTCCATCCACACAATTTTGTTGCTTCTTCTTGCTGGCGGTAGCATCTGGGTGGCCTAGCAGGAAGCTAGAACAGGGAACACATCCAACAGAAAACTAAACATTTTTTACCAGGACATAACTCATTTCCAGACAACCATCATTGCTTATTTTCCCCCATGGCCTCCTATGCTATCTGATCTCCACAGGCTGGCACCTCTGCCCTTCTCTCCTTTGGATCACACCTCAGTGACAGTGCTGATGCATTTGACAACCAGCCATGGCTCTGCGTGTCTCCAGACAACCCATACACCATTCTGTAGTGTTATCCTGGAAGAAATAATCAGGCCCGGTCCAGACAGGGGACAATCAAACACACTCACGACACTATAATGCCACTGCAATAAAACATTACCTCTACTGAGGATGGATTCATGGTCTAGCTGTATCCCACAGCCTTTTGAAGTGCCTCAAAAGGACACACAGTTCCTCTGTCCCCATTTAACCATAAAAACTAGCCAGTTGCCTGACCTGATGTTGTAGGATTTCAGTAACATCTCTGCTGCTTCATCCCACCTCTGTAAAGCAGTCAATGAACACACGCTCACAACCTCAGTTTTCCCTCCTGCCGAGGTTACCAGTCTATCCTCTGTAGCCCTGAGCTCTGAGCAGGAAGGAGGAGTGTGTCCACAATTGCATTCCTTCAGAACAAGAGGGGAAGTGCAGAGTGGAGTAACAGCCACTGGCCAACACTGCTTGCCATCACAGGCATACTTGCTCACAACAAGGCTCAGGACACTGTCTGCTCCTTGAAAGTTTCCATGTTTACTTATTCCCAGGCCCAACCTCAGCCCCACGTACATGCCATCACAGGCACACACATGCACACACAAACACACCCAGTGACCTGCTCTTCTCTCAAGAGGAGACTGGAACAAGGCTGCCAGGGAAACAACCCACAGTTGTTTGACATTTGTTTTTGTTTCTACAGGTGGATTTTCTGTGGTAGCAGAGCATCTCACTACTCAGATTTTTACTTCCATCGGTTCTTATTGTCTATGTTGGACATGGCCACCAGTAGACACAGTTCTGAGTTCAGTAAAGAAGGTTGGAGAAGTAAAGAACCGTTTTTCATCTGCTTCCTCTTTCAGTCTTATAGTTGCCAGCAAGGCCATATACAACCCCTCTTTAAACTCCTACGAACACAGAGTTTGAACCTTTTCAGGCCTTTAGTAGCTAATTATAACCAGGACATTGGTCACATCTCAGGAAATAGAGTGGGTCTGTTCCTCACAGGTTTTCCTGTACACCACTGCAGTTGTGTCAGGACTCAAAGCAATCCAAACAGCGTTTGGGTTTCATCTGCAATTCCCAGATTATTTTATTACTCCCTCTAAATGTTTTTTTCCTACCAAGATTTCACATTGCCAGATAAGTTCTTCCATTGCCCGTAAGGATTGAAGCCTTTCTGTCCCACAGCTATTGGATATAAATTGGCAGAGTGGTGGGGTCTGTCTGGCTGTTTTATTGTCACTATGTTCAGGAGAATTTTTTTTTAGCCAGTATTCTTCTCATTGAAAAATGCTTTTTCCATTGTCCTGAAACGATTGTCGAATTCAGTGTGGACTTAGCAAATTGCTTTCCTGGAAAAAATGTCAGGATTATATTCACAAAGCTGAGAGGAAGACAGCCACTTTTTATTCACTCATAACGGATGTGGGAGTCCTGGGTTTAATTTCCTCCTCTGCCTGGGGGAACTTGAACCAGCATCACTTATCTCCCAGGAGAATACCATAAGGTTGTGCTGTGCTGCATACTAAGGTGGGTTGCTTTTACTCCCCACCATTGTTGTGTCCTAGTCTGAGCAGGAGGTCTTTCTAGACCCTCAGCTGAGACCCTCACCTGGAAATGGTTCACCTGGCTTTCCCAATCTGTGCCAATGAGTATTGGACTATTCAGGAACGTGAAAGCACTGTCAACAGAGTGCCTCCACCAGGATCCCTCTGCTCTCATGGCTGTGGGACTCTTCTGGGAAATCAGAAGCACAGACACAGCAGCAGAAGAGGGCACTGCACGTCCTGCACAAGCAGTACATCAGGCAGACCCATATACACATTCACAAGGTAAAAAAATATAGCTCAGTCTGCTAAAGAAAATTACCCGTATAGTCAGCACAAGTCAAAGATAGGAAGACCAAATTAGTTCAAACGGAAAGTCTTCCTGATATTGCCCAAAGGCTGTGCTGAAGTCAGGGCTGATACACAAGATTAATGCCAAAATCAGTGGACCAAAACTGGGGTGCCAGAAGCTAAATCCAGCTGATGGCTGCTAGGATGTTCATCATCCTCTGGAGACATCTATTTTGATTCTGATTATAGGATAGGTGGACAGAAAGTAGAAATTCTCACAGTTGTTATTGCTAACTTTGAGACCTAAGTTACCACTGTGACACTGCTGGCACTTAGTTACATGATCTGATCAGACCTTCTGGCCAGTTTCTGGCCAAGAGACACACAGATGTCATTGCTAGCTCTACCAACTTCAACTCAGTCCTGGCAACACACTTGGAAGATGAGATTGGGAGTCCTGATGTCACCCCTGTCTTAGTTGCTTTGTCGTTTCCTCACATGCCTCTCTCCTTGTTCTCTCTCCTTCACCTTCTGTTTAATCAAACCGGCCTAGAGAGGAGGGGTACAGGTTGTGATACACAGCTGTGCACTGCAGTCAGGGAGACAGCTAAAAGCTATGTCTGAAAGAGGCAGACACTGGGACAAATTTCCTAGATCTCAGAGGGGCTAAGGCTGTGTGTTGTGCTTGTCTTTTTCTAGCAGTGAGGCTGCAAGTAAAACTCAACAAGAGAAAATTAAGTCATCTTTTTTGTCTTGGCTGTCCTTTTCTCTCCCCTTGTGCATATGTGTGTCTTCAAGTGAGCAGAGCAGAGTCCAAAAATGAGTAGTGACAACAGATCCAGCCTATCTCGGTGAGTGTCATTCTTTCCCCAAGAACAGCTATTGCTGCTATGAACTTAAATAAAGGGAGGGAAGCATTGCTATAAAAACTGTCGACAGCTAAGGAAGGAGGAATAATGGATGCTTTTAAAAAGGAAGGTCTTACTTAATACTTTATTTTTCAAGTGCTTAAACTGTTTTTCCTCCTTTTTGTATATCTTTAATTAAAGGTTAAAAGACTTCTACAGGTGATTGTTTGCCATGGTAACCAAGTAGGCTGAGGTCTCTGAATCCAAAACCCCAAACCTTTTTAAGTGTTTAACGTTGCTCAGTGTCAGGGTCACGTTAACATCTTCGACTCTCTGAGCCTACTTCTTCCCCTGAAATGAACACGGCTGTGCCCTAACGGCCAGGCCACTAGACTAGAGAGGGACAGCCCTCTCACCTCTACACTCCCCTCTTGAATCTAACCCCTTTCTCTCACTTCTTCTTTGGGTGTTTGAATGTTTCATTTTGAATTAAATGACATTTTCATTATGAAACAAAGTTATTTCTTTGCAGTTTGTCAGGGAGAGGAACAAAATCTAACCAAACTCCTCTGTTCGTACCAAGGTTTTATTTTCTTCTTTCCTGCTAAACCAAACTGCACTTATTCATACCTCTCTGCTATTTTTAAGAGTGGGACCCATCTCTGTGCCATTCAGGGGCACCACTAAGACTTTAGCAGCAGAATACACATCATAGTATTTTCTAGTTAGTTAACTGAAAAGACTGGCAGTCATTTTTGCAATGCATGCTGTCTGTATCAATGCACCTGGGTGTATTTATTACATTACTCACCTCAGCTACTAGAATGACTTGCAATTAAGACTGCAGTAGTACCTGAAATGTCACATTGCTTGTCTCTGTTCTGAAAGGGGCACTGTCTAACCAGATAAAGCAAAGAAAGATGTATGAAGGCATGACCAGATTTAGCCTTAGAAACACGTTAGAGTGGCTAAAAATGCTACCACACCTAGTAGAAAAATATATTTTAGCTGAGGCAGAGCCACTGGCCATAAGCAAGCTCTTCATCTGTTGTACTGCGAAGGAAGATGAGTTTCAGACATGGAAGAAACTAACCCATTTCACTTTGCATTCCTAGACCATGCCCATGCAGTTCTCATGTCTTTCCTGTGAGACAACCATCTCCAGCCACAGTGGCATACATTTCTTAAGTTACTGTAGGATGACACACAGTATCATCTGAATGTAAGCTGAGTTTGAATGAGATGCAAGCAAGGCAATTAGCATAGGAGTACCCACATGGCTGGCATGTTGCATCAGTTTTGCCTGTAGACAGAGGCTGGTGTCAGTTTACATTTATCTCACATGAAACGCAGAGCTGGGACCTGCCCCTCCAGCAGGATGTGGGCTGGCAGCCCCTGCTTGGGCACCCCAGGGGTTCCACACTGCCCTCAGAGCAGGTCTTTAGGGATCACAGCCCAAGGCATCAACACCCCTTTCTTTGCCTCTCCTGTGCATCCTCCATTGCTTTATCACAAGTAGAACAGTCCTGGTCTTTGTTTCCAGGGCCCTTTCCTTCATACTGCATAAATAAACAGTTGGATTTGTTACTGTAAGCAGATAAATAAATTAAATGAGGAAAGAACAATAGCACCAATAACTGAATGTTGGCATGGATATACAGTGTAGGCAAGCCATCCAACTTTCCCCTTGTGCTCTTCTAAACTAACTAACCTAAGTGGTCAAACTGTGGCACAAAAACCCAGCTGCATGGGTTTTTTTCATAAAACTCACTCACTTAAATCAGCAGCTTAGAACAAAATAAAAACAAGTTTCTCTCCAGGAGAAGAAAAGGCAGTGAGCTTATGTTTTGCTTCTATCCTTTCTTCTTCAAAGTTTTTCTATTTCATAAGTTACTCTCACTACAAATGTTTTTAAATGTAGAGAACAGAACAAGATTATCTGATTTGAATATCAGCAGACATACTAATTTGGACGGATTCTCATCTGCCAGCTGCTGAAGGGCTTCTGTGGAGCTATGCTGAAGTACTCAAGCCAAAGGTTTGGACGGTGTTTTTGAAAGAAGTACCTGCAGTGACTTATGTGATAGTTCAGGCTGCTGTGTTGGTTTTGGATGAGACACAAACCTCTTTTAAATTTTTTTTCCAAAAAAGAAAAATTGTCTTGTCAATTCCCTGAATGCCTCCTCTGCAGGGCCCTATGGCCAGCTTTTTTTTTTTTTTTCTTGTTAAAAAATTCTCTAAATACTTGCTGTCTTTCCCAAGCCTTTAAATTGGTGTGTCATAGTATAGTTTTCTGTGGTTGCAGAAGTCTTTACTGAATGTCAGCAGTGCTCCGTGAAAACACCTGACTAAGTAGGAACCATCTAACCCTTGGGAGTTATTGACTGCTGCCTCCAAGGGCATAATTAACAAGTGGCAGAACTTGCCATGTGGGTCATGTTTTACAAGATCCCACAGTATCGGTATTGATTATGATTAGATTAGATTAGGTTGATGGTAAATGCTTATTTAAGTTATGAGATTTTTCAGGCCAATAGTGAATATCCTGTCTTGAGCAACACCAAGCACTTTTTTAAAACAAAAACACTTTTAAATTATAGTTATAATCATCATATATTCAATATCTTGGGGCATGTATGTATGCAAGAGATGAAACATGCCAGAGAAAAGCCAGATTCTTGAATTTAACACCTTAGAAGCCAAAGGCACAAATGAGTTCAACACACTAAGAAGTAATTTTATATTAAAAAGAACAGCTTCTGGAAACCTCTCCTGTATGTATGCCTGCCAACTAATGGCACATATATAGAAGACGGCAGCAAATACAGCTGGGCTGGCATGCCATGCATTATTGCCTTGACACTGATTCTAAGGAGACTTTCATAAACTTGTACAAGGGAGAAGGTTATTTTTCAGTCCCTCAAAATAGGTAGGTGGTTTTTTTGAATCTTGAAATTTCCATGCATCTGTCAGAAAATTCCTGTTTTACTCAACAAAGATAGAAGGCAAGATTATTTTGCTGCCTGAGCCAGGGTGACTGTTGTCCTTTAGTAGACATGCTAGAGCATCCAAGACATTTGCACGAGCTGCAGACATGACAGAGGACCTAACAGAGACCATGCCTTTGCAAAGCTGTGGCTGAAGGGAGTCCTGAGGTATCTAATATATCTCTTGTTGCCTAAGGTTAGGCAGCTGCATCTCATCCATTTTTTATTGTCATGTGCCACTTGAATTTTCTAATGTCCTCTGACCCCTTTTTTTCTCCCCCTCTGTCTTACTCTTACTTCCTTAGTCACAAGTGGGAAAAGTCTAACAGGAGGAGAGATAAAGAAGAAAAGAAAGATTAAAAAAAAAAAGGAACATTTCTTAATTTTAAGAAGTCCAAACTAAATGAATCAGAACTGTAAAAATCTTTACAACAAAACATTTTCCTTGGTTTAAAGTGACTTGCAGTTTTCTCTGATCCACTCTACCTACTAATGCCTGGAAAACCCTCCACCTCATCTGTGAATGCTCTTTTCCCAAGTGTAAATAACTGGAAGACTGATTCAAAAGCCTTGCTGTGCCACAAGTGATCAAATGATGGAAACAATGCAGTGAAACTTCTCACAACATCAACCCAGGTTAGAGCCTCATGCATGGCCTGGAAGACAAGTAGGAGAGCCGTAAATAGTGATCCTGTTGCTGACCTCCTAAATGGCCTTGGTTGCCTCGCTTCATCTTCACTGGGATAGCAGGGAAGTGTCATGAAGATTCATGTCAAGTACTGTAACTGCAAGTCCTCTTAGCTGCCTGCAAGAATTATTTCAAAACCTCATCCGAAAAAAAAAAAAAAAAAAAAAAGCTGGTTTTACTGGCAAATGAGCATAGAAAATGAGAGTAGAATTTGCCCTTCTAGAAGGCAAGACAGCAGATCTTCAGCCTGTGAAGTCTGTGGGTGTTTGTGTGTATGTGTACAGCAGGGGAAGAAGCAATTGTTTACTACTTTCCAAAAAGCAGCAGATGGATCTAACTCCCTTGATACTGGAAGTGCTTGGTTCTAGAGTTGTTGATTTGACTCAGCTCTCTCTTCAGCTAAGGCTCAATGAGATGCTATGGCCACAGCCAGAACTACCCCTGGATGTAGCTCTGGAGAAGCGGTGGGTCTCTGTGGCAGAGGATCTGGGGCTCGCCATTGGCCAAGGCCTGTGTGCTTCTTCCTAGGAAGACTCCAAGTTACTATACTGCCTTGAGAAATCAGACCATGGAAAAAGAAGGAAGCTGGGCTCTTACCAGCCCTTCAAACCCAGGCCCATCCTGAAACACAACAGGCTCCAGAAAGCAGATATATGCAGCTCGCTCAGGTGCGGAAAGCTGCATTATGAAACTTTGGTTGCTGCTTTCATACTACAATGCCTTTAAAATTTGTTTTCTCTGAGGTTTTATCTTCTCCTGGGTGCAAGTAACTGACAAGTCTCAGGTGCTCTGCCATTGAGGTTACCTAGCTTTGATGGCAACACCATCACCTCAATAAACCTGACACTGAGGGCCCTCCTCTGCCCTTCAGGCTAATATGTAATAGCCCTCTGTTTGCTGCATAGTTGGCAACTGAAATGCGGTGGGAGAGGCTGACAACGAAAGGCTCTGTGGCCCTGGTGCAGATAACAGGCCAACTGTCAAGGGCCACGCAGTAACCTCAGCAGCTCTGAAGATCTTGGCAGGTTAGAAATAGCAGGGAGTTTTGCATTCATCTCTGTGATCATCACCTTCCTCACTCAACCCTCCTGTTGTCTTGCCCAGCTCTCACAGACACATAGATCCAGCCAGAGCAGAGCAGGAAGCTATATTTCTTCCCTAAAACTGAAATTTTCAACCAGTGTGACGTGTTTGATCTGCTGTAATTCTACCTCTGACAGTGCCCTCTCACGCTATGTGTAGCCTGGGATGAAGCAGGGAAAACCCGACCCAGATGTGCCATGACCTGTACAGCTGCAGCCAGACACAGACTGCTGCTGCTGCTCAGGAGCAAGAAAAAATGGCAAAGCCACTCTTCATCAGCATCTTTGTGGTGTAGCCTGTAATCCTCCACACGTGTTCTACCAGGCAAATTATCAAAGCAGAGCTGTGTGTCAGCAAAGACTCTCCAGTATCCTTGGGTGATAATGTTTAGTTGTTTTTACAGACTTTCCTAGAGCCAAGTTTATGAAAGCAGGCAGAGAACACAAGTGAGCACAAGAGAAATACATAAATCAGAGGGTACAGACGGATTCTCTCTCGCCCAACTCTGCTGCAATCAGCAGGCTACAGTGAAGGCAGCTTCACTCTTGACACTCCATGAGAAGTCTTTCCATTTCCAGTCCCCCAACACTGCTTCTTCTCCCCAGCAGCAGTGGGATTCTGTTTCTCTTCCATCACAGTCTCTTAGTGACAACTGTGTCCTGCCACCAAAAGCCTGGGACCTAGCCCCACCACTGAGACCTACCAGTCACCAGAGTGACTCATCCTGCTGCCAACCCTGCAAGTTCATGCTGGGACAATTCAAGAGGTTATATGAAAGCAGGCAGCTGTGCACTGTTCACGGGACCTCTCCTCTAACAGCTACTGACTCTGTCACACCAATGGGAGAAAAGGAGGATGTGTCTTGTCCTTGCTAAGCAGCTCACAGCCAAGGTGCTAATCTGTGCTGGAGAGAAAGCACCAGCCACAACTCCCTCGTGGCTGCTGACCTGCAGAGGCTATAGCCTCCAGCAACACGTTGAGGTGTGTACTCTTAGAAATCATAACAGTGTGACTTGGGAGGGCTTTATGAGCTAAGGGCCTTGGAGCACACCTGAACAGCCCCACCATGGTAGTGAGATGGCCACCAGTGGAGCTGCCACAGCCTTCCTGCCATGGAGGTGATCTGGAAAGGGGGGTTGTCACCATGCAATTGTAAACTCATGGCAGGGCACATCTTTCCTCCTGACGGCACCAGGGGAAAACAGGAGGACAGTGCCTAGCTGACCCTTTTTGGAACTCCCCAAGCATAAATGTTTATTAATAATCATAACACAATAAAGAGAGACAAAAAAGAGCAGAACCTGCAAAATGGTGCAACAGTTACCTGCCAACTGAACCCTAACAGCAGCAACCATAAACACAGTACAAGTAGAAATTATCAAAGACAACTTGGGAGGAAACCACAAGAAATGGCAGTTGAGCCTTATTAGTGCTATAAATCATAGAACTGGTTTCAGTTCCTGCAGCTCCTCACAAGCAGTGTGACGCTGTCTCTTGCACAGCAAGCAATAGGGGTCTGCGCAGCCTGGAGGCACAAAACAAAGTAGGCAGGGAAAAGTGCCGCTTTTTACCAAAGTAATTCTTAATTTAATTGTAAATCAAAGGCAGGGGTGTTCTGTTGCTGTCTGTGAGCGACAAAGAGCAGAGCAAGATGTGTGTGAGGTGGGAGAAATGTGGACTTTCTGGGGTTTGGAAAGTTCTTTAAGTGCATGTTCCAGGCAGACATTCTCACAATTCTTTCTGCTTAATTATTTATTTATCTGAAGATTTACCACCTCTGTGCTCTGCATTTGCCTGGTTGCCCTTAAGCCCATTATACATCTTGAGGTTTTTTTTCTCCAGAGGTGATTTTGACTATGGGAGCTACAAGGTTCAATTCCTCCTCTGACTCTCCTCTGAACTGGAGGGGGCAGAGAGAAGAGTGAGTCCACTTCACCTCTAATTTTAACAGTGCTTGAAGCTTCTTGAAGCACATGATTATTTTTTACCTGGGACCCTCCCATCCCCAGCCATTGATGTGCATTATCGATTATCCTTCTTTTCCTGCATAGAAAATTCATTCTATACAGAATTCTCTCAGCAGGACTTTAGACTTGACAATAACCGCTGTTATCTACCTTGTTCAGGGAAGCAATGAACCTAGGAATTAATAATAATCATCACTTATTTTTAGTATTATTTAGGAGCCAGCAATGTGCTCAGCATAGTAAGAGACCAAAGATGGAGATAGCCTTGGCCTCAAGACAAATGCTGTCACCCTAGAAATACCTGCCACTAGGGAAAATTCTGGCTTCCAGGAATAGCTCCAGAGACTTTAAAGGGAGTCCCCAATCCAGAGAGAAATCCCAAGCATTAAACTGTGGTTTTAAAGTACACCTAAACAACAGTACCCTGATCATTATGTGATGCCCCATGCAATCCTGCGTCACAAGGAATACCTAGTAAAGACATAACCCCAGCAGGCAGCAAAGTGTAGAGCAGGAAAGCAAATTACAAAGACTCAGAACAGAGAGCTCTAAGAAGTTCAAAGGAGGAACAACTGAAGTTCAGTGTCTTACTGGGTTTGCTTTAAGTTTGAATTATTATCTTCTGCTGGCCAGTAGAAAGACAAGAGTCACACAAGCCCGATTGCTTCTGTTCTCAGAAACCAATCCTTAACCATCTCTCATGAAATGCAGTAAAAGCTTTCACGTCCTCAAGCTCAGGCTGGATGGAGGAATTGTGTCTGGGACTGCACATTAGGAGAGGAAACACCACAAGGATGTTGCAGTCTGATTATAAGGCACCCATCTTCTGCATGTCTGAAATGCCTAAGAAATTAGGTGGAAAAATGATAAATACAAGGCAGTATTTTTGTCCTGTCTTGTGTTATTTCCCTGCAGCAGCACTCAGTATTTGAGACATTCTGTCAACCAACTGAGCTATGCTTTGCAATAGCACAAGCTCAGAGGACAATAGCACAGTGGCTTCAACCTACCACACAGCCCCCATTTGGTCCTTGATGCAACCATTTCAGTAAGAGACATCTTAAAAAGGCTAAATGTAACCCACTCTTCCAGTCAGACAGGGAAACTGTGGGTTCTGCCTTGCCAGCAGCTACCCAGAGGGAAAGGCACGGCCCAGATGGACCATTTCCAGACCACAGGTACCGCACGTGGCTGCTGCAGAAGCAGAAGGCAGGTTGTTCATGCTTTTGAGTGTTGAGTGATGAGCAGCAAATGGTTCATGTGGAGACACTTCTCTGCATTCATTGAGCTGCAGTTACCGGTTCGGGTCTGTAGGCTTGTGTGAGGCTAGGCAGAGGAAGATTTGCAGCCTGGCTGCGGCAGGGAACAGCAGCTGGCATTAGGATTTGGTGATCAGAGACTAAGTCACCCCCTGCCAGATAAAGCTGTCCCAGACTCCCCTTCCTCCTGCCACTAGTTCTTACCCTGAAGTCATCTTCGTCTTTGGCTTCACGAGAACAGATCCCTCACAAACACTTTTTTTCCTTGGTTAATTTTAATCCAGAGTAATTCCTTCATTCAGGTCACGGTGTGGCCTCACATGCTCTTGCATCCAGGAAGTGAGTGAGTGCTGGGAAGCAGGACCAGGCAGACAGCAGGAGAGCTTTCTGCTGCTTACTACAGCAACTGTTTATTGCCACTCTGGCTTTTGGGTTTTATTTGGGTTTTTCAAAGGGGAATTCTCAATTATGGGTCAGAATATTCAAGCTCTGGCTCTCTGCTTATGGCTTCAACACATTCCCAGTGATCTTGTGCTCCTGAGTAAGAAAACCTCATGTGAAGTTTTCTGAGACATGGACCAACTGCAGGCTCTGCCTACATGCTTCTGTGTTATGTGCAACCTCACAAAACTTTTAGAGCATACAGTATGAACTCCACACTCTTGCTGGGCACACACTCCATGCTGACTCTGGTGCCTTGCCAACTTTATGGGTGTAAAGATAATCTATCCCACTGTCTGAAGTCCAAGATAGCCTGGACATCTTGCAATCTTGCTGTAGGACATCCTATAGCAGTATATCAGGCAGTATTTTGTGCGCAGCTGCTGTTGCTGGTGACTGGCAAAGCAAAGAGTAGTAGGATACTTGGCTTTGTTCTGACTCAGTCAGGTTGATCTTTTGTGTGTGCAACCACTGCTTTCAGTAGCAGTACCTACATGTGTCTGCTTGAAATGACTGTGAAGCTGGGGCTTGTTCAATCACTATCTTGCTCAGGCAACAGGACTCTGTGCAGTTTCTGAAAACAAGCACATCACACCAAAAGTTACCCAAAAGCACATTACTTCCTCCTCATCAACAAGACCATGAAGCCCCAAAATTCATCTGCTTCTTCCAACATCATCTTCTGATCCCTCCAGTACCAAGGGAGGCAGGGCTGTGCCAGGCCAGCTGCCAGCCTGCAAGGACATTCCAGCAGAGTGAGCATCTAGGAGCCATATGTGGTTTTGCAGGGGCCAGGGAACAGGTAGCACAGGGAGCTGTCATGAGAAGCTGCTGTTCCCGACCTGCACGGCATGAAGTCTCCCTTCACGATGGAGGAAGCTGCTCCTTTCCCTTCCACAAAAGACTGCCACCTGCCATGTTTCTGATGGGGTGGAGGGGCTGGTATGTCACCTCATCACACAACAAGTTTAATCTTCTGCCAAGACTTGCATCCCTTGTCTGAGGATGAGTCAGACTACAGGAAGTGAGGACAGGCATAAACAGGTGAAAGAAGAGGGGTTTGACCCTCTCAGATAGGATGGTTGCTGGGAAGGAAGGCTTGAGATAGAATATCCAGTAGCCATGGACCAAGGAGACATTTGATCCATTATCCCAGCATCACTTCCATTCTCCAGGCAGTACAATGAAAATATCCAGTGCACTAAGGATTTTTTAAACAATCAATCTGTAGGGGTTGTCAGGAGCTCACTTTGAACTTTCAGGCCTTTCTCCTCAATCTCAGCAGCACAAAAAAAAAAAAAAAAAAAAAAAAAAAGAGAGAGAGAAAGGAGAGAAGAACTCTTTAACAGAGCACAACAGTGTTTGTCAAAGCATGTGAAATCCTGAGACAGAGTTAATTTGTCTATGACACCAATCATCTTGCCAGATCCAAACAAAACTCATTCCAACATCCAACATCAGTCTGAGATACTGGGAACGGAAATGGCCTTGACATATAATGGTGACTGTGGTCTGTCTTGTCTTGGTAATGCTTCTGTCTCTGCATTCACTGTCTGTAGCTTTTGCCTTCTGCTGGAAGTTTCCTCCACCCAGGCTGTCCTCTTCTCCCCTCTGTGCCATACTGATGCAGCTTCATACTTAAAATCAACTCCCAAACCCCTGTTTCTGCTGTCCTGGCTTCCTCCATCACTGCATTCCCTTCTAAAGTGTAACCAGGCTCCAGATTTTGATACAGCTCTGTTACAAGGAACCAGCATCTGATTAGACCCTCCAAATAGCATTATCTTCCCACCCCTCTCATTACTTAGAGCTATTGTGAAGACAATAGATGATCACATGTGCCCAGGGAAACAGCTGGGGTAAGCACAGGGATAGAAAACTAACTTAGGAGAAAAGGCACCGAGGGAAATACAGTGAACTGCACTTTCAAGTTTTGCCAGCATAGCAAAGAGTGTGGGAACAAATTACAGCCATCAGTGAGATACCTCTGGCAATGAAAGCCCCAGTTTCTTCAGGAAACTGGTGTAGGTTATACTGGCAAAAGCTGTATCTCCAGTAGGAGTTTGTCAGAAAACCCTTCCCAGGGTAGGCAGAGCCAGCAATATTAAAAGGCAATAATATAGCCCAGCTGTAGGAAGCCTCTTTTCATGGGGAGAAATATTTTCTTGTGACAAGTCTCAAGCAGTTAAGCTCCAGAGAGCTTCACAGTACAGGCAGAAGCTTTGTACATTTTCTATATGAATATGTGTTTAATTACGGCTCCAATGCAGAACACATTAACATAAATAAAGAGAGGAAATAGAAAGCAGGAAAGGAGGGAGGGGAAAGGTCTGGTTTTCACCTGTCTCCGTTAGCAGTAGCCCTGAGTCCTCATCGTTCTGAGGAGGACACGAAGTTGTGTTTGGACATTATGGCTTACTCATCTGCTCCCAGCAGCTGGGATCAGCCTCCTCAGCCCTGCTGGTCTTACTTAGGGATTAGTACGCTTAGGGCCATGGTCAGATAACCAGGATCCAGCATGATAAAGAGACATAATATGTTGAGGAGCAGAGGAAGAAGAAGGTGGTTGTTGGGGTTTTTTTTTTTTGAGGCCATCTGCAGACCCACAGACTCTGAGAAGAACAAAAGTTAGCCAGAGGAAACCCTCCGTCCCCACATTTTCCAGAGCATTTACATCAGGGGAGGCATTCCTCTAGGCCAACAGAGCTTTCTTCTGACTGCAGGCATCTGCCACAGGCTCAGTGTCTGAAGGGAAATAGGGCTCTCTCTCCCACCGCAGCCTGCCAGCACTGCGACTCCAGTCCAGCCCTGACAGAAGCCCTTCCCTTATCTGCTGCCTTTCAGGGACCTGCCCTTACACTGTAGCTTCCCACTGCTCTATTAACCCTCCCCCTCTTCTGCTACCCACCGGCAAAGGAGACAGCATGCATCTCTGTGTCTCATCTCTCCTGCTCCTTTTCCCCCTTCCCCTGCCTGGCACACAGTCCTTTCCACAATGAGAGCACTTTACCTTGCCAAATGATGGGCAAAAGGACAGATGAATGAGAATGGTGGTGCAGGAGAAGGAAAGCTTTGCCTGAAGACCAAGGCAGAAAGGTTCCCCTTCCTCTGTCCCTCAGTCCTGCAGGTCTCTCCCCTCACATCTGCATGAACTTCCAGCTCCCTTGCCAAGTACATGGCAATGACATGGCAAGCCCATCAGCTTTCTGAAGTAAATGAATCATGTCCTTTCCAGAGGACAGCAGAGGGTTCCTTCTACCAAGACTCAGCCTCGACTGCTCTGGACCAGACATAAAGAGATAACTTTTTTTTTTTTAAAAAAAAAAAGCAGGGACCTTTGCCAGAGGCCAAATATTCTCTCATTTCTGTACCAACACTCTCATGGGCCCATCTTCAACTGGAGTTCACAGCAATATCCTCAAGGATATGATGAACTTCCAAAATGTGCAATACTGTTTGATCTTTCACTACAATGCTTCAAAAATGCACTTTGAGGGAAATATAAATCTGAACCACTGGCAGACACCCCCCCCCCCCCCCAGTTTGCACTAAAGGTGTTTTGCAATCCTGTCCCAGCATCCTTAGCAGCATCACATTCTACCTCGCTACTAAAAGGCAGAGCAGAAACCAGCTGTGCCTGGTCTGTTTCTAGGAAGCACCCTCACCTGAAACTTTGCTCAAAGCAGGCCAAACACAAACAGCTCTCTCAATGTAGGTGGCTACTTGGCATCCCATCTGCTGTAAAGATCTGGTGTTGCCACTGGAGTTGATAGGGTTAACACTAAAAGGACTTTTTTTCTCTGAAAAAAAATCCATACTGTAGACAGGGGTAGAAAGTTTTTGCCTCTTGTGGTCAAGGCTGGCTGATCCTGGTACCTACATTCAGGGTTGCCTCAACAAGTGCAGAGCTGTTTAATTATTGACAAAGTCCTCCAACCAGGCTACGCTTCATTTTAGGAAGAAAAAACAACTCTATCCAAACTGGCAGCGCTTGAAAGTTTTGCTTATTTGTATTTTTAACACCAGTGCACATAAAGAAAATAGAAGGCCCAGCCTGAACTGTAGCAATGAGTGCTTAATATCCACTTTGCATAAACCTAACAAATCAGTGAATGATTTTAAAATGTCACTGCACATCTGTGTTTGGTGTGTGTTGGTGCAAAGTGGGGTGGGGAGGAGGGGGAACATGAAGAAAAGCACTAGAGATCCTGCAAGCTATTTACCTCTCTGCTGAATAATTTCCCTGGTGCTTGCTGCAAAGCAGGGATGAGTGCTGAACTCCTGCTTGGCCAGGAGGGTGCCACTGCAGGAAGCCTCTAGGTCCTAGTGCGACACTTGGCCTCTGAGAGAGCCCTGCTGCCAGGGGCTGGTAGGGGCTACCCATAACCTCTGCTGCTTCACCTGCAGGTAGGACCTGTGAGACCTTGCTTTTCTGTGGGCTTACAACAGTAATGGCTAAGGTTTGCAATGAAGGGTGCTCAAACTTAATCTTCTAATTCTTCTTCTGGCAGCAATAGAGAAGCTCCAAGTTTGTTTGTTTATTTTTCCAGGAAATCTACTCTATTTATTGCTTTAATGAGGAAGCATGGGGTCTGCTCCCTCCATACATCTCCAGATAACAATTCATAGCCCATTAAGGAGTGCTTCCAGAGATCGTAACTAACTTTAGATGAGACCTGGCTTGCCAGAAAAGACAGGAGCAGACGCAGCTTCACACACCAAATCATCCACAGCCTTCTGGGAGGGCAGTTGTTTTTGTGGTGAGTCCCTCTTGGGCTTCTCCAACTGCTCCCACTAGCAACCTGACGTACTTCACTCGTATCCCAGGCACTGGGCAAATACTCAGTAGGTTGAACATAATGTACCATCATCTCGTAGTGATAGGCCACCATGTGCCTTTCAAAATCTGAGCAGAGAGACATTCTGGAGAAATGTGTACTGCCTGTGGCGTCCAGCTCTAGAGATAAATAGAGCACAAGTCTCCATGGCTGCCAGTCTGGCACCTTTCATAGGTAATAAAATACACCCAACTCTTTTCAAGCTTTTCTACAAATAATCAGAACTGTTTGTCACTATGTTGAAGGAATTAGGGTTTTTAGACACTGCTGGAATGATTAAATACAGGCCTTTCTTTCAGAAGGGCATGAAATTTAGCTGAAAAGAAGTGTTTGTGAGTTTTCCACTGGGCAAACTAGCCAGGACAAACTGGCAGGAAGAAAGGCAGGCTCTCCAAGGAGGCGGATTTCCCCAAGTGGCATAGGAGTATAAAGCCCACTGACCTTGAGCGTGGTGGCTGCTCCCAAGCCTGCTTGTGTTGCTGTGTGGGATGAAGGGGACAGAAAAGACACATTACAGTGAGTCAGTCAGCCTCTGGGACACGCAGGTTTGTTGCAAGTCCCATGGTAGCGTGCAAGGAGGGAGAGGACTGAAGGCCAAGCTGGGAAGAGACATTTAATTCTCAGTGAGGGGGGTGGTGGTGGGACAACAAGGAGAAGGTGCTTCAGGAGCTGCCGGAGAAGGCAGTGAGTGAGCAGCGCTGAGGAAATAGATCTGTGAGTTGTCAGCGCAGAAACGATCACTGAAGTGTGCAGCAGGATGGAACTACCTATGGACAAAGTGAGAAGTGAGAAAAGGGACTTGGGCAATGATGTCCTAAAGAAGGCTGATAGTAGGGAGGAGAAAAGCACTGAAAGAAGACAATGCAGGAACACCTAGAGAGGTAGGATGAAAACCAGGAGCGTGAAAGGCTCTGGAGCACCTCAGGAAGAAAGCTTTTCGACAAAGAAGGAATGATCCACATCAAAGGCAGGCAACAGCCTGGGAAGGAAGCTTCAGAATGTGCCAGGAATAACAACTGTGCCTCAGCTCATGTTGTGTTCCTTCTGCCCCTGCAGCACTGTCCTCTTCTTTACATTTCATCTGTAAACTCTTCAGGGCAGGGACCTGGCCCTCCTCCCTGCCTAGCAGTTCTAGCAATCATTTACCCTTCCTACCAAGAATATTAATTGGATGAATGTGCATGTGTGCTTTTAAATACATGG
Organism: Pterocles gutturalis; assembly: GCF_000699245.1. Taxonomy (NCBI): domain Eukaryota; kingdom Metazoa; phylum Chordata; class Aves; order Pterocliformes; family Pteroclidae; genus Pterocles; species Pterocles gutturalis. Next base: position 75,499 of record NW_010132321.1, read on the forward strand.
GGTGATAATCCCTGAAACCACACTGCCATTGATTTACTCACTGTACTGCCACCCCAAGAGTTCAAAACCCTGCATCAGGTCCTTGCCCTCCCCTTCCCCTCTGTGGAAATTAGGAGGCTGTAACAGAGAAGAAAAAAACACATCATGGGAGAAAAGAGGGAATTGTTTTGGCTTCTGTTTTTTTCAGTTTCCCAGGATCACCCCCAACATATATGTCACAATCTCAGTACAAATATTCAACCTTAAATGCACATAAAATGCACTTGTAATTCTGCAGACCCTGACTACCCCCTCTTCACTTACTTTTGCTCTCCTGCTGCCACAGAAAGCCCCCTTTCTGTCTGGCTGACTCCAGCACCTACCATGCACAAATTGCAATGGCAACTTGCAAGATCGCAATTCTTCCACCCCATGTCTATGCAGTAAGAGCTGTGTTCAGCCCACAGAGTCTTTACATATATTCCTAAATATTTATACTGTAGTTAGCAGTAATCCAGGAAGGAATTCAAGTGTTTCTTTGTGTGTCTCTAGCTCCAGTGGCACTTAAAGCATGTACATAAGGGCTTTGCTAAACAGGAGTGGGCCTTAATGCACACTTAATTACTTTGCAGTCTGGGCCCAAATGTGTGCCTATATTTCAGTGATCAAGCTCTGTCTCTTGATTTCCTGTCTGCAGTACAGGGATAAAGAGAACCGATGATGATGTGAGATGGCCTAACCTTGGTATTGCTGCATAACTCATGACTGGCAAAATCCTGGATTGATTTCAGTTGGATTTTATGAGGCATGGAGCTGGAAAGACTGATTTTTTTCCCTCCTCATTACATGGCAATGACTAGCCTAACCGTGGCTCCTCATCCCACATTCAGTATTTCCCATGTCTACTGGATGCCAAGTACTTTCTTTCTTCTGTTCCTAGTGCTCTGGTTTTTAACCTTTTTAATTTGTACACCCTTCTCATTTTGCAAGGTAGAAGAGGCCACTTTTAGAAAGTCAGTAGACATGGGGCTGTCCACACAGGACAGAGCTTATGATGAAGGTGAAAGTAGTTTTCCTTGCTGCTTTCCACAGACCCTCACAGGTCCATGGAGAGCAGACTGCAGAGCACTGCCCCTGGCTCCTACAAAGGCTTTCTCCTGCCACCAATGTGTGAAAAGCATTGTTTGGATTTAGACTGGGACAAAGCCCCTGTAAACTAAAACTTATTACCATTTGGCCTTCCCCGTTCAAGTGAACCTATTCTCTGCTCTCAGTAAATTCAAATTTTAACACTACAGATTTTCTGCAACAGAACACTGCCTTGATAACCATTTAGTGTGTAGACAAGGAAGCCATTAATAGCGGGCAACAAAGAGGAAAGAAGATTACTGCCTTTTAATCTTTCATTTATTCTGTGAGTAGCTAATAATTACTTAGACATTATGGCCAGTTACTATTACTTGCTAAGCTTCACAAAGCCCTGCTTCTACAGTCATCTTTGAAAACAGTAGAGGAAACTATGCATCTAATAGAAAGAAGCCATTTCTGAGGTATAGTCACAGAAACCCCAGACCAAATAGTGAAAGTTTTTAGGAACCTACCACTCACTAAAACCAACGAACATTAGACACTGTTAATGCCCTTCCAAATCTGGATCCTCGTGACTTAGCACTTGCTGTCGAGGGTTATGATGGTAGAAACTTGAGATAAAATTAAAGCCCACATCTACTCACAAGGGCCAAAAGCTGTTTCTCTGTAGTTGTTTTATTTTTAAACCCAAACTGCAGGACAAGCTTTTTCTTACCATTGCTACAGTGTTAATAGAAGATGTATTTTCAGCTCTGATAATAGAAAAAAAAAAAAAAAAGGGGGCAAAACCAGTTGGGACTTAAAACCAGTTGTGACTTATTTGCTTTGTATCAAAAGCCACGGAATAAAATGTGTAACATCTGTGTCTTCAGCTGCCATTTCGGGGAGCAGACTTCTCCTTCCACCAGCCAGCAAGAGAGACCATGACAGCAAACTGGTGTGTACAGTCAGAGCTGGAGAGCAGCCGTGGACCAGAGGCGAGAGCCGGGTGCTGGGCCCCAGCAGCCCAGGCTATTTCAAGCTTTGCCACCGTCTGGGTGAGCACGAAGGAGCTGCTCGCAGCAGTGAGGCTGGAAGTCTTTGCTGGCACAAATTACCTGCTTTACATTCTGCGAGGGGTTTGCTGTGGCTTCGCAGAGGGTTTGCACGGCAGGTGGTGCCCGATCCTCCTCTGTGCTCTGCGGGCTTAGCTGGAGCAGCTTCAGCACGCAAGTCAGTCCAGAAGAGCTGAGACCTGCTGATCTCCCAGGTAAGCCACAAAATCTGTCCCTTTTCCTTGGGTTTTGACAAGGGAGGGAAAATCCAACAGTAGCGATTGTCAGGAGGCAAACTGTTGCTGGGCGAGAGCTTTATGTCATTGTCTCCTTTAATTTCACCATCACTAGTTATGTCAGTGAGTTTAAATATGAGCAATGGTGTTGCTCAGTATTGTCAAGGGCATGCAGAGCCCCAGCCTGGTATCTAAATTAAATCCACTGAAAAATGACTAAACAGGATTAGCACAACCTGAGTGCAGATAAAACACGCACACACACTCATGAATCATCCTACACCTATGTGCAGAGGTGCAACAGTCCCCAGCAGAGACAGCAGAAGAAACTGGTGTTGGCGTAATGGGATCAAGTCCTTCCTCTAGGCAGGGCAGGGCAGGGCATCGACTGTAGTCCCCTGCAAGGGCAAATGCAGACCTGTAAGGGTGCTCCCACCCCGGCAGCTGCCTCTGGATAACCGAGCAACCTAGGGTCCATAGCAGGGCTGGCGAGGTGTGGGGGACTACCCCTCCATCCACTCGCCCCCATCGCAGCCCCACTGCTGGGGCTGGCTGCAAATGCTCTGATGGCTCCTCCGCCTCAAAGCCATTGTGCACGTGTGAGTGAAATCCCTCTTAGTGAGAATATGTGGAAGCCAAGAAGGGAGGAAGGAAACCCTCACAAGCTCAGGGTCCTGCTGCAGGCAGCTGCTTGCAGTGCTGTCCCCTCAGGCTGCAGGCAGGGAGCTGGTGTCACAGGCAGAGCCATTCTTGCAGGAGCAAGGCCTCCTCGAGGGAGGGCCCCAAATTCTGCCATTTGTTTCCCTTTTCGATCTGACAGGGCAGAGAGAGATTTTATTGAGCTGCTGAACAACTCGTGAGGCCTGTCTACTCACCGAGGCTTTTCCGAGAGCGTGGGCTGAGAGGTTTATTGGATCAGGGGATAATTTAGTATCCATTTTTCACAGCATGTCCATTCATATTAACCTGCCATTGCAGCCTGTTTCCTTCCCTGCCACCCCTGGGTACTGGAGGAATAGGAGTGGAGGGAGAACCTTGTCCCTGGCTGTTCACTTGCACTGGGACCTCTGGGTCCCCAGGAGCACAGTGCTCATGGGGCATAGGCAGGAATGTGGGGCTGGATCACCTTATTGGCACCGCCACTCCCTTTTTTCAGGGTGGGAAGAAGGGGACCCAATGAGATCTGTCAGCCTACTCCCCAAATGCCGCTCTGCTACCCTGCACCAGCTCCCTGCAGCAGACACAAGGGGGTATTTCTAGAAGACATGTTAACTGTAAGAGAACCCATGCCTCCCAGACAAAGCCGTCCGCCCCACCAGTCAGGGGGCAAACGAACATGCCTCTCCTGCCTGCCTCCTGAGGACCACCCACAGGGAGACAGACAGGTCCCTGGCAGAGCTGGTCCAACTTCAACATTGGGTACACCACGTTTCCCCTGCATGAAGGCTCTCACTACTGCACCTGCTGCTTTAGACAAAGGTACAAGTTGTCTCCAGGGGTCAATGGAAGCAGCATGCTATTGCATCAGCCCACCTCAGGCTGGGACTGGAAGCCCAGCTCTTTGAATACGATGAGCTGGTTGCCTTCTGGAGGGACCCCCATAGCTACCTTTGATCCAAAGCTCACCTAGCGTTGTCACTTGGACAGAACATCAAGGATGACAAGAAGAGCTTCTGCAACTGCATTAGCATTAAAGGCTGAGCAGAGAAAATGTAGGCCCATTGCTGAATAGGGAAGGTGATTTAGTGACACAGGGCACAGATTAGGCTGGGGTACTCAATGCCTTCACTATCGCAGTCTTCACCAACAAGATCACCCATGCCTCTGGGCTCAGAGGAAAACTCCCAGCAAGCAGACAGGCATTGACTCAGGGATTGCCTGAGAGATCTTGGTCTCTTCAAGTTCATGAGATGCAACAGTTGCATCCACGAGTGCCAAGAGAGCTGGGACATGTCCTTGAAAGGCCGCTATCTAACATCTTTGAAAGACTGTAGAGGTCAAGGGATTTCCCTGACAACTAAAGAAAGGCAAATGTGAAGCCTGCCCATGCCTATAGGAAAGTCATCAAGAAAAGGGAGCTGGGAACTTCACTGGTGTGTGTGGCACAAAAACAAGAGACAGAAGGAATAAATTGAAACATGAGAGATTCAGACTAGATGCAAGGAAAAAAATTTCCCTGTGAGGACCGTTTAGCAGTGGAACAGGCAGCGCAGAAGCCTGTGCAGGCCCCAGCCCAGGAGGTTTCAAGCCCCAACCAGACAGAGCCCTGAGCAGCCTCATCTGGCCTGGGGCTGACCCTGCTCTGAGCCTCCCAGGGTCCTGTCCAGCCTGAGTTATGCTGTGATCCCATGTTTATGCTGACTTGAATTGGACAGCAACAGTAGGAAATTAAAAATACAGAAATATAATCCTCCTGTTGACACAAATAGCCCCAATTCTCCAGACTGCTTTCATTCTCAGTCTGGTCTGACTTATGCAGGAAGCCAGACTAGCTCTCAGCCAGGGCAGCAGTACAGATCTGTCCTCACTGCTCCTTTGCCAGTCTGAAGGCTTAAGGCTGCTACTGCTAAGGAAAGAGTCAGATGCGTACAAAACAACTGCAAAGGCTGACCGCTTCTGTGAGGAACCAGTCACCGTCACCTCCGCTCCTTTTCCCAACTCCCTTACTCTCCCTTCTGTCTCTCATTGCTCCTTCAGTAAAACAAGAAAGCAAGCCCCCAGGACTCATCTTACAGGTTCTGTGTCCCACCTCTCCCTGCCCCCCCGCCCCCTTAAACCTAGAGGGACTTCTACCAGGCTACAGTCCCTCTCGCGGGGGGAGGGAACAGCAGTGCCCTCCAGCAACCGCAAGCTGAGCAGCCTAACGATATTAAAGCTCCTGTCACCCTCCTTCCCAGCTGCGGCTGAGGCTAAGCACAGATCAGCGAGCTATCAGGAACAGGAACCTCATCACGAGCAGCCCTGGCCAGAAAGACAATTTTGAGGTAAGACTACATCAACCTCACGTTTAGAAAAGATGCTTGAACTCCCCTCCTAAGTGGTCATGGAAGCTATTTTCATCTTCAGCTGCTGCAGATTTGTTCCTGGGATGGTGGCTGACACAGACCTGAGAATCAATCAAAAGTAATTGAAACAGAAGAGGCTCAGCAATCAACCTATTAGGTTGCTGGAGCCAGAAAAATGCCGCTATGAGGAGCCAGAGAAAGGGGAACCAACTTTCCTTCTGAAAACTTAATGTGAGGAAGAAGCTTCAGCTGTGCTGTCTTTTCTTACAAGAAGAATGAAAATCTGTGGAATTCTCTTTTTGTGTATTTTTGTCACTTTTAATGGGAAGGGGAGAAAGGAAATAAACCATTAAACCCTCAGCTGTAAAAAATGTTATCTCATTCTCTTTTCTTTCCCTCATTCCCCCCCTCCATATGCAATAAAATGATTCTTTGCTCTCGATTGTTGTCTGCCGTGGCAGCAGTTGGAATGGGCTTTGTTTTTCTTCACTTCAGTGCTCCTCACCGGAGGACTTTGCTGGCTGCAGCAACCTATTAAGCTGGTTGCTGGCTCTCTCCTGTCAGAGTGGGAGTTGCTGCCAGAGTCCGGTTATTTCCAAACGCCTGCATGAATCGGCTCCCGCAAAGCCAGACCTCGAAGCCATCGACGAAAGCATGAGCCGAAGTGTTAGGGGATTGCCAGCCTCCACTAATTAACAGTGTATGCCCCCCCACCATCCCTCAGCCAGGTTTCACAACCTTTCTGGCAGGTGCCCCAAGGGGATTTACAGCAGTGAGCTTAAATATTTAATCTAAATCATTACAGCAAAAAAAGAAAAATTAAACGTGATCTTTAAAAAGGAGGAGGAAAGCTTAACTGCTTGCACTGGTGATAAGGCATATTGCAAAGAGAAAATGTAGCACTGAGAATTCAAATTTGGAAAGGGCTGCTGTGTATGCCAGTAAGCAACACTTTACCAGCCTTCTCAGAGAGCTGGAGTCTTAAGGGCCACCCCACCTGCTTTCCTACACAGGTAGTGTGTTGAGCTGAATTACTTTGGTTACAGAGGATGTACTGACTTGGCCCTGATACCAGAGACTCTTGTTGACTCTGAATTCTGTGCAACACATCCTTGGTTAGATGCAGTTATGAAACATAATAACCTCTGTTACTGTCTGGATAAGTCCTCCCCACACTTCGATTTCTGATTAATTTGAAGGGAATTAAAACAAAGTTTCCCCTTTCCTCTTCACCTAGACAATACAGCATAGCAAGGAGCAGGAGTAGATTTAATATCATGATTAAGGCTTGTATTTTGATCTGTGCAGTAGGAACAAACTAGCTGACCAAGGGGATTTGTCTTCATTTTTCGGGGAATTAGAGCAGTTCTGCCTTGTTCGCACTGTCTATGAAGAGCCTGGATGCACAATGATGGACATGTTCCTGGGAGTTTTCCACAGGCTGGGCAGACTGTGGAGAGGACACGTACAACACTGAGGTTTACTCATACGGGTTCTCCCTGACAGTGGTTTTATAGAGTCAAAGGGAAATATGTCCTGGGATCTACAGAGCAGTGCTACAAGTTTTATCAGTACTTACTGCCTTCTGAGGGTACCACTGAAAATGTCTGCACAAACTGCAGGTTTGGGGACCTTAGCAATTCACGCCTGCATCTAGCCAGTGTCTATGCTATGGTACAAGCACTGTCCAGACTCACCATCAACCACAATTTCTGTGAGGGATGTGCTCTCCCTGTGGACTTAAGCAATAACAGTCCAAACACACCTTCAGAAAGACTGTTGCTTTCATGAGAAGTTTACATTAAATAGTGGGGGGAGGGAAGGGGACTGAGAAATTGGATGCTGAAATTGTATCCTAACCCTGCTAAGAGGCATAATCAATTTTTTCCCACCAACACCCTATAGCAGTGTTTGATCCAGTATTGCCCTCTTCCTAAGGAGCAAAGACAATGATACCATGCACTGCTCAGGAGTAATTTGGGAGTAATACGGGAGTTCATAATTGCAGGAGAGCTATGTCCTAAAGCAAGCGTCTCCTGCAAATGCTGAGTCATCAGAAATGTGATGTCCTTCTGCCATCATCTGCAAACAGCATCTGAAAAAGGCATGATTAGACCACTGTTTGGAGCTGGGACCATCTGAATTTTGATGTTGATTCTGATACATCCCTCACAGGCACCTGGGGAGCCATTTAATAGGGCTCAGATGTTCAGAGGTTCTTAACATGTCACTCAAAGACTTTCCAGTGCACCATGGGTACTTAAATCCTCAAAAAAAGTGATATTTAACCTTCTGAAAATAAGCAGAACAGGAATTAAGGTTAGTATTTTAATGTGCTTTTAAGAAGAAAAAGGACTAAGTATTAATTCTAGTTCTTCATTACTTCACACAGTAGAAAGCTGGAAGATACAAAGATGAAGAGGAGGATAGGACTGATATTAGTACTGGGAGTGTTGTTGGGTCACTTCTGGTTTTTTATGGGTACTTTTATCAAATAAATGCATGGATTGTATGCACCATGAAGGAATAATTCTGGATAAGTGATGTTCGTCCCATCAAAGGGACTCTGAAAGGACATGCAAAGTCCCCTAAACTTTCCAGGATTAGCAATGAGTGACCTACTATCTCCTCCCATCACTGGTGCCTAACACTTTACAGAAATTTATGCACAGAATGTGACAACTTGTCATGAAATGCTCAACTTCATGTATCCCATTTTCCTGTAGAGTTCTCTGCATAATATATAAACAAAGGGGGGTGGGGGAAATTTCTCTGAAAGCTCCTGCCAACTCACATCTATTTCATTCTTTTATTTTGAAAAGAAACCTATTCCAGATGGTATATCATTGGAACTTTTTAAATCTCTGACCTTACAAAAAAACAGGAAAAGAAATATGTAAGGTCAAGTGGACAGCCCCAGGTCAATACAGCCAGCCATCAGATATTGCTGACGAGGCAGGATTGGGGCCAGCCTATGACTGGGCAATCTGTTTTCCTGTCCTCAAAGATCTTACTCATCCCAGGGCCTGGGCACCCACTGTACCACACGAGCAAATGTGCTCAGACCGATGCCAGCAAGATCATCCTTGCCGTGACCTGGGCAAGCTGTCCACGTTTGTATCAAGGCTCCTGTGACACTCTACAAACAATACAGTGAACAGGAGCTGCAGTGTCTCCCCCTGAACTGCATGCCCTCCTGGGTGTCTGGACTGCAGCCGAGCAGACAGCCAGCACCCTGAGGGATGTTTCAAGCAAGGCCTCTGAGACAAACCTCTGCTTTCAATAAAGTGCCACAGGATTTTTAATGCCCATGCAGAGCAGGCAGCTGTTACCTAAAGGACATTCTCCACCCTAAAATTACATGGAAACTATTTGCCTCTGAAGCTATGTTTAGCCTACAGAGATTCAAACATATAATTCTAGGATATCTAGTTATTTGATTAAAATGCTAATATAGCCACCTAACTGCTAATGCTGCCAACCAACCGGACTCCCCAGGGCAGTGCTGTATGTTTGCTTTTCGTGTCTCACCCTAAAGCCAGGGTCTCACGTTCAACCAGAGGATCGTGATCACTGCTGCAAGCCTAGAGGTTCAACCTCCTCAGCAGAGTGACTCAGAAGAGCAGCCAGCTCAAATGCTAGAGAGGATTCACGGGGATTTGCCCATTGCTTCATTCCAGGCAATTTCCCTTTCCCACTATGAGTTCTTGAGCAGCAGCAGTTGTGGCAGGTTCCTGGGGAAAGTTTGCCTGCTGAGGAGGTGCTCCTTCAGTATGAGAAACTGCAATTTTTTAAAAGGAGCAGCTAAGTACGTGAATGGGTGCCACAAGTTTTCCTCCTGAACTTTTCTTAAACACCTTTAGCTCACTGCCACTGCAAGGACTGGGAATTGTGCCTTCAACAATTTCCCTGTGAAGAACAGCTCTCTTTTTATCCAAAATTATCTCTGTCCAACTTGATTTAAAATTCGGAGTTTGTCGTAGTGAATTATTTCCACTGAAAATCCAGGTACCAAGATGCTCAAAATCAATATTAAGTATGAAGGAACCTATTGCACGTCATTTTAAGCTCCTGCTATGAACAAACATCCTTTCCTCCTACATCCTTTTCCTGCCTCAGGGTCTCAGCAAAGAACTATGCCCCAGCGACACTACATGATTTTATGATAAATAGGTCTAAGTTCTTCATCTAATGATTGCTGGGGTTTGTCACAGTGGTGATTCATTTTTTAATAGCCTCTTTTGCTGAGGGGGCACAGAAACAGCAACCATCCTGGTGGTGCCAGTCCCAGTGCTCCAGCCTGACAGCAGGGACTGAGCACGAGGCTGGCGATGCTCTGCGCTTCACAGTGTCCGTGTCAGTATAAGCTGCCTCATCGCTGGCTCTGCAGGAACCAGGAGAGAGTCTGAGAGGGTACTTTTTCAGAACAAGGAGGGGAAGGATGAGTGTACATGCCTGATTAGTTACAGGCAATTAAGCACGTCTAGCTTCCCCTTGCCTCTCATCCCTAACCTCCAGCCAGTGGAACAGCTCGCCTAGCAGTAATCCAGCACAGTCATCTCCCGATGCGTGAACCCTATATTCCCTTGCCTTTATAACATGGTGCCTGAACTCTTTCAGCCCCTGGGCATCAAGGCATTTACACCCACTGCACACAGGAGACAGAAGTGCCTCAGGCCTGTAAGGAAGGAGACCACCCCTTCCCTGCTGACCAATCCTGCTTCCTCCAATTATACAGCAACACCCTCTAACCCAGTCCCTAAAGCTGCCGCTGCTCATCTTGAACCAGAGCAGAGGCAGCTTTCAGAGATACAGGGTTGCAAGAAAATTGTCGCGCTCTGGTTTGCAGGCCCTTGGGCTTCCCTGGCTTGATGCTGATTTGACCCAGGGCACCTTACTTACAGAAACATTCTGTCTCGACCTAATTTTAAAACTGCTTTTGCTCCAGCACCTGTCCTTCCTAACAATTTTCTTTACTAAGAGCAGCACAGTCTCAGGGGTTCTGCCGTAAGAAAAAAATAGGTTGGGAAGGATCAGGCTGCTTTTCCCCTTCCTCCTGCCCTCCCCCAAGGACTGCCATATCATCCGCTCCCTCTCAGGGTTTCTAGTACTGTGGCCAAGCTCTCCAACAAAAGTCTCACCAAGGCTGGGTATCATCCTCACCCACACTCCCCATCCTGCCGCTTCTGCCACTTCCACCTCCAGGGAACAGGCTCTAGACTGCTCCTGCCAGCGAGGAACGCAGCCTTTTGCTGTTTAAGGAAAAACGTGGGTGGGGAGGGAGTCCCTTGAGCTAAGTGGAGAGGCAAAATCTGCAGTCAGAACTGGAAAAGCTCTTCCTCCCCAGTGTACTGATCCCTTCCAGGCCACAGGCTTGGCCTTCTCCCCAGAATACATTTGACCCTGCTGCTTCAGACCCTTCCCTACCTGAGACTCCCAGACACTTCAAGAAGCAAAGGAAACGTGTCCACTACTTCCCTGGCGTTACCCACTGCCTGCTCTGTCCATTGAGCACTTGGGCATGCTTTCACATCCTAACAGATCTGCAGAAGAAGGTCACAGATCAGCCTCCCCCTGCTGCTCCCTGGGTTACTTTTTGCATCAGGAACCCTCCCTAGTCTGACAGAAAATCCCATGTACCACAGATTATATTTTTCTCCTTCCAGCTACCATTGTTTCTACTACTGCTGAAGCTGTAGTGAGAGCTGGTGAGGTCAGTGCTTATTTCGTTTCTTCTGAACAGGGTACAGGTACATGGATGGAAAAGACAGAAGAAAAACGTCCATAGGATTAGTCTTACTCAAGCTTGTAACTGTGTTTGAACATGGTCACCCCCAAAAAATCACTACAACTGAACACATTTTAGCTTTAAGAGCAGACAAGAGCAAATAGGGGTCAATTTTAACCCCTGTGTTGCAAAGTCGCATAATTTTACCAAAGACCTTGTGATACCCAATACTCTTTAAAGCCTATGTTCCAAGATTCAAGTTACACGAGAATCTCTTTTCCACATATACTTCTTCATGTCTTTTTTTTTTTTTTTGTCTCTCTTACGTAGATTCCTTACTTTGTGAACCTCAAAGTTTCAAAAAATAGACTTTACTCAGTAAGATTTATTATCTCACGACAAAGGGAGGAGCTGGCCTTCTGATTTTACACTAGTTGGACTCAGCAGTACTAGCACAGCGATTCAAATCCAGACAACAGGTACACTTCCAAAATGCCTTTTTCTCACCAGCTCTGACCCAAAAGCCATGTCTCATATTGTGTCAAATAACACAGCAAACAGAGTTGTGTTCAGATGCACGAAAATATTAAACTGAAGGCACACCTTAGCACACAGAAGAGGGCTAAAAAGAAGAGTTAAGAAGCTAAAAGCACCTTTACCTTTCTCTAAGGTCTCTTCATGCTCAGCATCTCATGTCATGGCACAGATCTACCTCATGCAGCCCAAACCTTCTGTCCTGCTCTCCCTACATGTCTTTTTAGCCATCTGCTGTAAGTTACTTTTACTCAGAATAAACCTGATTTTTACTCCAAGCTATGCGCTGTCAATCCAAAGCATCGGCCCACTCTGTTTAACTATGGGCACGGGGAACATTAGAAACTATTTCCATAAAAGGGTATTAGGCTGTTATTTGATACAGGAGTCAAAGTAGAGGACATGGTCTAGATTTGACCAAGACAGAGTTTAAAAGTGTTCTGGATAAATGGGGTTTCAATGTAGAGTAGACAAGGTTAGAGGTCAGCCTTTGCAGAGAAAGAAGAAAAGAGTACTGATCCAGCTAGGTAATTTCTGCAAAAAGCTGACTTATTTATCAAAAACTGAATTGATCTAGCTTGCACAACATTAAAGCCAAAGAATAAATAATAAACAGCACCTCCATTTGTCACATAGTAAAAAGAACAAAAGTGCACAACTGGGAAAATGTAATTTGGAGAAAAGTCCAATATGGAAAAAATAAGGCAGAGTTGCACGAGCAAAATAAAACCAACCTGTGATTTATTAGCAACTGTTGTGTGCTCTGTGCTGTATTTCTTTATTCAAATAAAGCCCTGTTCAAATTCCTCTGAGATGACTTTTCAGCAACATTTAGCACATTTCAAGGTAGAGCTTGAGGGTCACGAGTTCAAGAAAGGACTTGCGTTCCTCTGTCCTCCAGCCTCCTGATCTGAGCTACAGACATGACTTACTCAGCTGTGGTGATGCTGCTGGTGGGAGGGAATAGTCTGCCTCGTGCATTAGCATCTCCTGTAAATTATCTTAGGAACAAGACTGATATAGCTACAGACTGAAGCATCATTTCAGCTGTCCGAGGCTGGAGGGAAGCTACATCTGATGGCAAGAAAGGGCAAGAAGCAAGGAAGAGAGAAAAATTTAATTTCGGCAGGCGTAGTATGAAAATTTTAACTGCATTATTTGCACAGACCAAACAGCAATAAAACACAAATGTGTTGGAATAGCTTTTTCTCCTCTGGCTTCAAGCAATGCAGGAAGATCTGCTGTTAGGTCTCCTGATGCCACTTTTTTTTTCCCCCCTTTTTATTATTAGCCTCCTACATTTTCTCCGCCTTTAACAGTAAATTGCTTTCCAATCAGCATGATGTGACAAGGCTAACCAGAAGCAGCCAGAGCCCGTGCAGTGCAGGGCCCAGGCAGGCAGTGACGACTCCTGTTCACAGCAGTGACACCTCCATGTTATTTTTCTTACCGTCCCTGACCCTTCAAGATCAGGGGGCCCTGACCATAATGCTCAGGCAGTAAAAAAACACAAATCCTGCTGGACTTGCAGCTGGGGAAGAAACAACCTCACGAACTGGGAAAGGAGCTGTCAGCCTTCATTATTAACATCCAGCTGTTAATATTTAATGTCATAAAACCACGGCTCCCTCCACAGCCTAGTCATCAGACATGCAGGGGTCACACCAGCCAGAATCCTTTAGATAGATGATTCAATGTCCCTGTGCTTTAGCTTCATGCCAGGACTGCTAAGGGTGTTCTAGATGTATTTGAGATTAAATCCTAGAAGCTTTAATGAAGCCTGAGATTAAAAAAGAAAAAAAAAAGGGAAAAGAGAAGAAATGTGGTTACACTCCTGCCTTCCCAGCCAGCTCCGCTCTTCAGCACTGACACCATCCTCTAACCCAAAGGACACCTGCAGCTGACAGAACATGAACAGCACCAGTGAAAGCAAGAGCAAGTGTTAGCATAGCACGGACATCACCCACTGCTGCAGCTGAATCTGTAGGACCAAATCGCTGCCCTAGGCTTGGTGTCTTGGCACGGAGGAAAGGTTTGAACACAAAGTAAAGGGAGGGCCAAGATTTAAATCCTTCAGACTACTAAAGCCAGATGATGTTATATTAGGTAAAAGACCATCTAGTCCACCCCAGTCTGTGTTCCCAGGCACTGTGGTACACACTGAGGAGCGCAAGGCAAAGCACGCAAGGAAATGCTGTTGAATGTCTGATCTCTTAGCAGATCAAGGGACACAGAGAGAGGGCCTCTATCGGGGCCAGGCAAGGAACATTTCGGTGGTTATTTTCAGAGCCTTCATCCTTACAGCTTCACAGAAGGGTCAAATGCAAATGTTCCTAGCAGGCAGTTTTCCTCTCAGCAGGAGCGAGAGCGCATCACCTCTGCTGGCACAGAGCCACGGGCCCTGTTTCCCCCAGCAGGTCCCGGGCTCTTCCTGCGAGCCGTTCCGTTTGCCCTGCCAACGTTGCCACTAAAGCTGCCTCGCAGTATTAATTTTTAAAGACTCCTTCCTCCTCCTGGGTATAGATTCAGAGACAGCTCCAGAAACCCACACATACATAGCAGCGCAGCCTAGCAGCCAAACACATCAAATGAGATTTTAAGGGAGAATGGGGGAATAAAAAGCACAGCCAGAATGTTTTCGCAGGCAGCGCAAAGATGAGTGTGGAACCCCATGCTACATCTGCTATTCCTTGGCCTTCCCTGACTCTCCTGTTTCCACCTGTAAGCTCAGGATTGATTTCTTTCTTTTTTTTTACAGAGTGGTGTAGTCAGAGGGGCTGGACCACCCCAGGCAATGAAGAAACATAAGTAATGAGAATCTTCCAAGCATGCTAGTCAGCACGACATGAAGACAGCTGAGACGGTCCACAAAGAGTCGGTCAGATCCAGCAGAGCTCATTAGCTCTGGCTTGGGGCTACTGCTGCCAGACCTGGGGTAGCACAAGGTCCCAGGTGTCTCCAAGCTGCACTCTGGGCTCCAGGCTGCTGCATCAGCCCAACGCCGGCCTTTGCTGGCACTATGGCTCAATACAGCACAGCCCCTCAGCTAGGTGTAGTGCTGCAGAGCACTGCAGAGCACGATGCAGAGAACATGCCCTGGCTCTTCAAGAAACAACCTGGATGCAGCAGTGCACGTACTGAGATGGAGCTATTAAACCTAGCTGGGCTTGAGCTGGCTTTATGCAGTGTCCTCAGGTGCCTCTATCTTCCAGCCCCAACTTGTGTTTTCATGAACATGGTGCAGAGACACCCCAATGGCCCTGCCTACAAAGCCACCTCAGGTTTGCAGATAGTAGTGCAAACTCAGCACTCTGGAAACACAGGGGGTCCAGGCCATTTTGGTCTGGAAGCAGATAGCTGCATCCTTGTAACGCTGTGCCCGAGTCCAGCTCAGACTGTTATGCATAAGGGTAGTTCCAGCTTCATACCAGTGTTGTGGATAGTCCACAACCCAATTTAACTGCCTATGGACAGCGAGGAACTGACTGCAAGCGGATACTAAAACAGGGTGATTACAACTATAGTGGTCAGATGTGATGGAGCAGGACAAGGCAGACTTCCCCTTCCACCACACTTGGTCATGGTAAAAGTGACTATTTACAGATAGCGTCTCCCTGTCTATGGATAACAGTAACTTCAGACAACCAGACAACTCCTGCAAACTAGGACAACAAGTGAACTCCAGCAGTTAATTATAGTAAATATTTACATAACGGCTGGGCCCTTCAAATTTAGAAGGAATAGTTAATGCAAGGACATGCCCTTTAACCATCCCATTTTATTACACAAACCACTAGGGAGCCCAGCGCACTAAGATTTGCAAATGAAGTGTTTGATATTGGCTGAGACTTTAAACTACTTACCTAGTGCTATAAAATGCATAAGTACAGTACATCATTCTTTTTGCAAAAATTTCAACCCCATTTCCTTTAGTTAACTCTTCCTCTGCACTTAATGTTTTGTGTGCTACAAAGAAGCACAGTAAATAACCCTGAATAGACCTGGTGCTACTGCTTAGCAGTCTGACTTAAAACTGTTTTCCCCTTTGCCGTTACTAAATTTGGCATCACTTATGTAGATTCTATTGATGTGTCTAATCTACTTAACATCCTCAATGTTCTCCTATTAGCTGGTTGCTTGGGAATTTGCCTTACACAAAAGATTCTGCTTCTGCGTCCCATCCCCTGCTTACCTCACACATGCACTGTGTAATTAAACCAGGTTCTGTAAGTGGGGTAATATTTTATCATCCAAAATGATTTGGCTCTCATGAGCATTGTAGCAAGTCCTGTAATAGCAAATGCTGTGGATGCTGGGATTGAAGGTGCTGCATGGTTTCCAGCCAGGACATAGTTTTGAAAGGATCATGGTCTAAGTCTGGGAATCCAAGTCAGTCACAAGCACTCTTGACTGGCAGGATTCAGATGTGCCTTGGGTAAGGTGTGATCTATACCAGGAGCAAGATGAGACACTGGTGACTCTCAGGAGACACCTGTTTTGGCCAGTGGTTGGAGTAACTCCAGAAATACCTGAAGACAAAACACAATAAGCTGATCATCTTCAGGAGCTCAGTGTGGAACAAAAAGGAAAGGAAAGAAACACAAAAAATCCCAGAAGACATTTCCTTTTCCCCACTACAAAAATTTGCATTCCCAGCTGCACCAATCAAATATAGGAAAGGGTTGCCCATGGTTGCATTAGACAAAGTTTTAGGTGGTCCATAAAAGAGCTCTTCTTACTGAAATGTTATCCCAGGTAGTATTTACTGCTCTATGACTTCCTTTCTAGAGGATTTTTGTGTTACCTTGGGGAGGAAAATGCTGAAAGGTATCATAAGTCAAGGTGCCAAAGTATGTGGTGTAAAATTAGCTGAGAAAAGAGGATGAAGTAGCCCAAGAAATGGTCAAGTTTAGCCAAGGAACAACTGCTGTAAAATCAAGAACCCAAAGAACTTAATGAATGGGGGTTTTGCATGCATCTGAAACCTTCTGCCAGGCTGGCTGATATATGTGACTGAGAAGGCACGGATGAACCCTCCCTCCTGAGCTTGCTCATAACATTAAGGGGTAAGCTAAGAGGGTTACTCAATGTTATTACTGTTGTTTATTTATTAATGCATCTGTATCAGAGACTGTGGCTGATCCTGGGAGTCTCGCTGTGCTACGTGCACAGGATGCAGAACAAGAAGGAGCAGCCCCTGCCTGAGAGCACTCCAGGTGCTCCCTTTCCCCAGAACCAGAGCAAGCTCCTGAAGCTGTCCCCAGGGACACAGGTCCCCCTTTGCACTGCCATGTTAGCCACTTATTATTTCCCAGCGTAAATATGTTTTATAGAGAAATAAAGTCTGCAGTTCTGAAAAGGGAGTACTTTCGCACACCCGCTTCTCATCTATAAAGGCCCATGATTTGGCATCTCAGGTTAGAGTGTGAAATTATGACACCAGAATTGACTTTAGGAGTTTCTGATGCTTCCTTGGATGATTGCTTCTATAACTTATAGAGACAGGGGAGCGTTTGTATTCTAGTGAACACATAAATTAATATCCATACATGAAAACGATGTGGTGAGAGCAAGACTGGGGCAGGGATGAGTTTTCTATAGTGTGTAACACCAAAGAAGGGCTTGTCAACAGCAGTTTCTGTTGTATTTGGAGTGTTGTAGTGAGAGTCTGCAAGCGTAATGAAGTAAAATAAAAACATTTTATACTTGACTTTTTAAAGCAGATGAGAAATTTATGGTCTTTTCCATCATCATGCCATTTTGCAGGGGGGAAAGTACTACTAAAAATAAACATACATTTTGATTCTTGTTGGTAGATACAAAGCAGATTTTCATGTTTTCACATGTGGTCTTTACACCCTGAGAAGGGCAGGTTATTTTGCAGAATAAGGAACAGATGTAAAAGTGTCAGTCTGGCCTTATAATGCATAAGAGATAAGGTTCTGCTGTTCATGCTTGCTAAAAGCTTTATTTTAGTGTGTCCTAGCAAAAACAAAATTATTTGGTTTTGCTTCTTCCCTACATTTCTAACAGCAGCAGTATTATATCTGTGGAAAAGAAATCAGAGCAAAATAGGCAACAGAATACCCCACCCCCTGCACAGCTTGTGGTTCTCAAAGCTTGTTAAATCCATGTCAGCAAAACTTTAAAAGCAGAGGGGATAAAAACCCTCACCCCACTGAAGCCAATGGGAAGCTCTCAGTGAGGGACAGGAAACAGGGGAGCTGGATTTCACCATGTCCCCTGACACTGTCTTACATTAGAAACAGCAACCAGGATGTTTCTGTTTCTCTCACCTCTGACCCAAATCTTTTTGAAATTTAAAATAAAATGTTATAAATGCAACATCAAAGAGTTGGAGACACAAAGGAAACCTTGGCCTGCTCCTGGCCCTACGCACTGGTGAAACTGTAACGCTGCGTGAGCAGAGACAGCAGGTAAGATGGTCCCATCAGCGTGGCACGATGCCTGTCAGATGCTGCTGCCATTAGGAGCAAGAAAAGAGCTACGTGACACGCACCAGTGGCTGGACCAGATGGAGGCTTTGGACTCCACCACGACATTCGAGTTCTCCCCAGATTTGATGGCAAAGTCATGTGCCAGTTTGTTAGACTGGAGAGCTCAAAGCCATCCTGAGAGAAACCCTTATTCCACATAAATCGTCTGGAGCTGATGAATGGCAGGAGCCCCAACTATAAAAATCTCAGCCAGAAACATGATAAATAGTTGCATCCTGTTAAAAACAGGCAGCAGATCAGCAGTCACATACATTGGCTGAGTAAGAATGCCAGTCAATGACTGAAATGGCATTTTGGTGTTCAGGCTATTCCTGCAAGTGAGCAATCTCTGTAGTAACCTGGTTTTCAGTTCACATTGAATTTCCTCTGGATACCTTAGGAGCTGGCAAAAGCAAGCCCAGAGGAATGTTTTGGTTTACTCTGGTTTTTATACATAGCAGGTACTGAAGCCAGCTTCTCCTGGCCAAAACCAAGTTCTTCCCTGTAGGCATCATTTAAATTTGTTTGCTTTAGCACCAAATCCTTATTTTGTATAAGGTACTCAAGGGAAAAACTTGCCTCCATGCCTCCTCCACCAGTGTTTCTGCGTTTACTGTAACAGTAGCATATTTGCATGGCGCCTGCTGCATTGAAGGCTCAGACTCCCATAGTGCAGGTAATAAACAAATAATACAGCGAGCTTTCTGGAGCAATTCTCTTCCTCATAAGAACTTCTATAAAACAACAGTCACTAGATTACAGACAGAACAGCAAACCTTTTAAAATTCTTTCAACACTTAAAGCTACCCGCCACATGTGGTTTGCTCTGTATGTAGGGGAACTAATGAAACCTTGCAAATTTGGATCTTACACTCCAAAACTTCCTCACTGTGACACCTAAGACTTTATGTCCCTGTGACACTTCCCCTGTAGCACCCCAAATCCTTCCCAAGCCCATAGTCTCCAGCCTGTTACAGCTTCAGGTCTCTTCCATGTTCCTTAAACACCCAAACTAGGTAATTTTTTCACCTCCACAGTGCCCTCCTCCTGTCCTGTGTTACTCCTACCATGTCCACATACACCCTCACAACACTTCTACAGCCTTTCAGCTTGGCAAGAGACAGCACATGCTGTGACTCAACCAGAAATACATAGAATTGGACTGAGGACCTGTCAGATGCCAAACAGCACAGGTAACATCTTCTCTCCAGATTTTATTTGGTGGGAGTACTAACTGGTGTCTTTTTCCTCGAAGTACAGCCATAGCCACTGCCCTCTGCCACATTTGACTCCATGCTGGCCTGTGGAGCTCAAAAGCTCATAATTGGGGACTAACAGATAAACAGTGTCACAGAATCACAGAATCACAGAATGCTAGAGATTGGAAGGGATCTCAAAAGATCATCTAGTCCAATCCCCCTGCCGGAGCAGGAACACCTAGATCAGATCACACAGGAATGCATCCAGGCGGGCTTTGAATGTCTCCAGAGAAGGAGACTCCACAACCTCTCTGGGCAGCCTGTTCCAGTGCTCTGTCAATCTCACTGTAAAGAAGCTTTTTCTCATATTCAAGTGGAACCTCCTATGTTCCAGCTTGAGCCCATTGCCCCTTGTCCTATCACTGGATGTCACAGAGAAGAGCCCAGCTCCATCCTCCTGACACTCACCCTTTGTGTGTGTTTGTGTAACTTTTGAGTCCCTAGGAAACAAAGCTGAAAACAGGAATATTAACTATGTCCTGTTAGCATGTTTACAGATATCTTTCTTGCTCATATCTCTGTTGAACTTGAACTGAGACTTGGAGCAAGTTAACGCTAAGCACTCTATAAACAGATAGTAAGGCATGGTCTCTATTCCAATCAAAGACAAGTAAAGTATGAAAAGCTATACTGTTCAGCTATTAAAAATAATGGGTCTTGTAAATATGCAGTGAGAAATAAATT
This sequence comes from Pterocles gutturalis, assembly GCF_000699245.1. Taxonomy (NCBI): domain Eukaryota; kingdom Metazoa; phylum Chordata; class Aves; order Pterocliformes; family Pteroclidae; genus Pterocles; species Pterocles gutturalis. The sequence goes on from NW_010132321.1 coordinate 95,544, forward strand.
GCACACAAGCATGGCACACAAACACAGCGACAGCTTCAGGCTGGGGTTGTCCATATCTGATCAGCTGCAAACAAAGATAGATCCAAACTTGTCCTGTCTGAATGCAACTTTGAAAACATACATGGCTTGAAAAAGGCATTCATAGCATCTCAAATTCTAAATACAAAGCCTCATCCACTAGTCAGGAGGACGTCTAGTGGGAGGTGTCCCTGCCCATGGCAGGGGGGTTGGAACTCGATGATCTTTAAGGTCCTTTCCAACCCTAGCCATTCTATGATTCTATGATTCTATGAAATGCTAATGAAAGGAGTAAGACTTAAACCACATTCCTTGTACCACATCAGCCTCCCCACTTCAGGCTGGCAACAGAAGCTTATCTTCCCTAGAGACTCACCGCTCCACTCCACTGCCTCATCGTTAACCATCCATCATATTTTCCTCAATACCCATGAGTTCAGGACACTCGTTGGTAGGGGCGACACCTGCCTCAAAACTCCACTTGGGACAGACTTGAACCTCTATAGGTGGAGCCTCTTCTCATGCTGCTGTTTCAATTCATGTTTCCTTGGAGCAGAGACTGGCATCTTGCTCTGCTATAGCTCAGGGAGATGCCCTAGCCACAAGATCACAGAGTTAGCAACCATCTTAGCTCTAATATTTTATCAGTCTATGGGCTCTGACAGGCTCTGATTGGGATAGTCAATAGCTTGATGGTCAGGCTACTTCGCTAGGAGAAGCACTTAGATCTGCCCAAACTAGGCAGGGTGAGGCTCTGAAAATAGGTTTTCCATCTGTTATGAGATTGCTCTTCCCAGTGGATGATGGGCAGAACTTGCCCACCAGCTCAGGAAGCAGCTAAGTGGGGAATATGGGCCTCTCAGCATACCTAATGAGATGCCTGAATGCCTTTGCTGATTTGGGCCTTATTTTAAAACTTTGCTACATACGTGAACCAAATCAGACCAGAGCTGTTCTCCAACAAGGCTCTGCAGATAAGCAGGATATTCAACCATCATCTTCCTTTTTCTTTGCTGCATCAAGGAGTTATGCAACTTTAAACTGTGCTGATCAGGGCATACAAAACAGACCAAGCCCTTCCCACAGAGTGTCCCTTGGCCATCCCAGGAAGCCCTAGCATGCATGCTTGTCTCAGTGTCAAGCCCCTAAAAGATCTCATGTCAGTTACCAACGTCAGCAGAACATGACTTGAGAACTAGGATTCCTGGTTTCAAAATATTGCCACAATGCCATCCAGAATGTAGCTAGAAGTTAACTACACACATTGCAATGAAAATGGGCATGTAAAGGTTCTCCTGACGGGCTTATTTGTCTTGGAGTTTGGTTATTTTGTTTGTTTGGTTTGGTTTTTTTGAGAGGGAAGAGGTTTTGGGTGGGTATAGAAGACATAGCAGTGGAGTATTAGGAAAGCCAGTCAAATAGAGAAGCAGTAAGGTCTTTGGTTTTTGCATCTCTCATCTTGAATCCCAGCTTTCCTGCAACTACATTTACGGGGAGGGATGTGGGGAGGAAAATCTGCACTTATTCATTTCTGGAAGTTAAGATTAAGTCATTATGGCCTGCACAGTATGTTTGCTATTATGAAGCTGCAAACAGAGCCACAGAAAGGGCATTTAGTGGGAAATATTGTCAGCTGGCAGTCTCGGGCACTTGAGTACCCTCCATAACACGCATAACGGAATCAATTTAAACCTAGTGAAAGGGACATTGTCTGATAAAGTAATTCCTCTTTGAACACAAGATGGCAGCCTTAAATAAATGCAACCCCACACAGCTTTTAATCTTACACATCATTAAATTCCTAATTTACACATTATGTTTTCATGGGCCAACCCATAACTCATTAGTGTTGAACTCATGAGTTGTAAAGACCAACACACTAGACAAATGCCAGTTTCTTTATCCGCTTTTCTTTGGGTGGCAGCTCTCTTTTAGTTTACCAGAGAGCCAAACTTCAAATTCAATATTAAGAAAGGTTTCTGATCTTGTGTGCTTTGTGTACCCTCTACCCCAAAGAAAAACCTCTCTGATTACTGCTCAGTACCCCCAGATTATACTGACAGAAGATGGAGTAGGAAATTTGGAATACCAAGGCTTTTCTCCCTGTTCAAGATACTGGACTTCCTTGGAAGATATATCTTTCTGTGGGAGGATTTCAAACAGGCCTTGAAGTCCAAAACAAAATGGACTACAAAAAGCATAGTATTTGGAGCTGGTCTTCCCACTTTTCCACAAAACTTTAAACACCAAATGTTTTGATCTCTTATCTTTCCATTCTCTTGTCCGGGTGTTGCCTAAAAGAAGACAAGTCACAAATGTCATCTGAAGAGGAGGGGCTCCGTAGCACTCCAGTACCACAACACTAGAAAAAACTGTACCAGAATGGCTGGCAATGGTGAGAGAAAGGCTACAATTTCTTTCTCTGCCTTGGAAACTGTGGGTCAAAAACTGTCAAGCATAGAAGTCTTTGCAAGAGACCTGGTACCACTGTTTTAATATTACATGTAAGAACACAAAAGGCTATTGGAGCAGGTCAGGCCAAGGGCCTTTTCAAACCAGCCCCTGGTCTCAATTTCCCTATGCAGGCAGTGGCAGTGGGGAAGTGTAAGTGTGGGGACATGGAAAGCAGAGCAGCAAGGCAAGACTCGACGCTAAATTTGTTCTTGCTGGGCTGGGCTGCAGTTTGTCATGACCACAGGGTCACTGGTCTGCAAGAGCAGCTACTTTGAGCAAGCCAAGGTCCAGCAGCCAAGGGCCCTATGTGCCCTGCTGGAACTGGGCTGAGGTTTTCCACTTGACTGGGAACACTGCTCAGGACAAGGAGAAGTTCAGGATCATCCCTTTCCACCATTGTTGAGGAAGCTGCTGGGGAAAGTCAGCACTCCTCAGGGGCATGTTCTGCTGTGCTACTGCCCAAGAAAAGCCGCAAACCTAAGAACAAGTAACACTGCTGAGAAGAAAGGGGGAATATTCCCACCTCAAGTATAAACAGTTGCAGGATCTCCTCCCCATCCTCCACTAAGCCAAGTGGAGGCCATCCACAACACTAGCAAAAGAAATCATGATTAAATTCTCCATCTATGCTCTTGCCAGTCACATCTTCAGCAGATCGCAATACTTGCACCACTGGGCACCCTTTGACCCTTTTAGAGAATGACAGTGCTGACACAAGTCATCTGCTTGGCATCCCCCTGTAGCTAATTTCTTATTCTTATAGTATGGATGTCTTCACCCTCACCTAGTCCCTTTTTCTACTTGTTTCATTCCATAATAATTATTCTCCTGTTTTCTTTACCCATTCCTTCTCTCATCTTTTGGTAGGGGGGAACATACAGTTTTGTTCATGAGTTAATGTCCATCTAAAGGGGAAAAGTCAATAGAGAAAGATGTAACAAACAGGAAAGTTATCTTTCTACTAGCACCAGTTTCCCCATGGAATGTACCAATGAGCTTGTAGATGGTGAGGGACAGTCACTGGGCAGCAGTGGGGGACGTTCTTGTGCGGCAGATAAAGGGTCTGTGTCTCTTCACAGAGAGTAAACTACCTGGGGAAGAAGGTAGGCTTGTGATGTATGACAGAACATCAGCAGAAGTAGGTTTTGCTTTAATCTCTGGCATAGACTTTCAGTATGACTTAAAATCATACTGGGCTTCTCCATGCTGTAGTTTACTCCTAGGGGGAAAGGGTCTAGCATGCCGAGCATTTATACAATGATTCCACTTCACGCTCCTGCAAACACGACCCAAGTTGCATTCTGTCCTTCCTCCACATCTTCCCCATTACTGATCACTGATCACTCTAGAGGTCTAATGCAACCCCCAGCAACATCTGTGCAACCTCGTAAGGACATAATTTAAAAACAATGGATTGCACAAGCATACCGGGAAGGGATGGATTCCTTTCGTGGTTAAAGCACAGCAGGAGGCCCTCGAAGAGTTAGGTTCCATTCCCAGCTCTGCCCAGTAGTTTGAACAAATCATTCCATCTTTCCAAGATTTCAGTTCCCCTTAATGAAAGGGTAACAGTACTTAATGGGGATGGCTACGAGCATTAACACACATGATGTGGAGATGAGGTTTGTATTCCTAGGTACATAACAGCAAGTACTCTCCTTGGCTTGCCAAGCCTCCTTTACTCCTGCCAGAGATGGGACACAGCCTCCAGAGGTGGCAATTACAGCACTGCCAAGTATTGCAGCGATGCGTGGCATGGGGCACGGCCACCCATCCTTGGCAGGGTGCCTCTCCAAACAGGGCTGAGCCTCACAATTGCTCCCGGGTAGGGCAGTGCCCTTGCAGGCAGCCCAACCCTGCCCACGCAGCTCCGGGCGGCTGCAGAGCCAGGGCAGCTGGTAGGCTCGGTGCCTGCTGCCCTGCTGCCAAGTACGGTGGTGGGGGCAGTGCCACACTGCTCGGCCTGCCTGCACCCCGCCTCTGCTGCCCACACCCTGCCTGGCATACCCGTGCCACGCTGCTGCCCACACTGCCCCACGGCCTGCCGTGCCCAGGCTGCCCACACCCTGCCCACACTGTCCCGGCTCCCCATGCCCTGCCTGTGGCACTGTTTACCCTGGCAGTGCTGCTCCCCTGCCTCCCCAGAGGTTCACAGAGAGCCCTCCCACAGCCTCCTGTTCTTCCACACCCCCTAGATCTGCACAGCCCCTCTCCGACCAGCCCCACCAACTCCTCCAGAGTCAGTACTTCCCAAGTGCCTGCCACTGCTGCTGATATCCACACACACACAGTCAGGGTTATACACCTTTGCCCCCAATCACAGCTTGCTCCCATGGGCACACCCAACCTGGCCATATGTCCCAGCGGCCCCCAACTCTGCACACCTCTTCCCAGAGCCCCTCTGCAGCCTCCCATGTGCCCTCTTTCCCCTTGCACACCACATCTCGCACACGCAGAGCTCAGGCAATCCTTGACACAAGGCCAGCCTCTGCAAGCCTCACCAGACTATTAACCAGACATACCCTTCAGCTGCACACTGCCGAAGACAGCACCTTACACTCTGCAAAGGGTTCCCTCTCTTTTGATCTCCTTTGCATACCAGACTCACTCCACACCCCACATGTACCCCTTCGCTCTCACCTATAGACACACACAACTGAAGTGTGCATGCACCCATAGATCCAGAAGCAACATAGGTGCATATAATCCATCTCTTACAGGAGAGAGATTGAGTGGAAAGACAGCAAGGCAGTGTGATTGGACCATTTGTGGAGGGAGGCCTAAAAACCCGGTCATGAGCTAACCTGATACCTTTTAGAAAATGTTTTTACTACTCTTGCAGCTGCATTCACCTCAGTCACATGCCAGCTCCGTTATACACCGTGTCATAAGCTCTTCATCTATACTCACCACTTGCCCGTACCCCGCTGACATTTACCATCCAGGCTGTTCTCAAACACTGCTATAATGGACAAACCCTATGTCACAAACAATTGCTCTGAATCAAATAACTCTCTCCACCAGTGTTGCTCTGCATATGCAAACACACAAGTACTGGCTCCGTGGCTACACTGTGTATCTCCCAAGCACTCCTTCCCTAGCTCTATACCCATATGCCTTACAGGCATACTGTCTATGAAGTATCCCAAATACAGCCCCTACATTCCAATAGGAATGAGTCCCCAGACTCTCTGTGCCACTCAGGCACCATGAGTACATCCATGTATCTCATATGGATTTTCATGCTCTCCAAGTCAATAGGGCTCTACTGGCAGAGCAAGTTACATTGTGGTTGCCAAATCAGGAAACAGATCCTGTAGATGTTCATTAGAGGTAGACGCAGTCAGCCCATAATGAAGACTCAGACTGCTCAGGACTTCATTCAGCTTATTCATTTGTCCACTTGTATTTAATTAATTAGGAAAAAAAATTGTAATATCTATTTCTGGTTTTGTAGCAAAACATACATCAGGATCCCATTGTGTCTGATGCTGTATGAAAATAGATCAAGCGCTGACCCTCACACCACACAGAATATATCCTAAGTAAGCAAGAAGACACAAGAGCAAGTAAGTACTAGAGATGGTATCTATGGACTTATCCTGGGCTGCATCAAAAGAAGTGTGACCAGCAGGTTGAGGGAGGTGATTCTCCTCCTCTACTCTGCTCTTGTGAGACCCCACCTGGAGTACTGCATCCAGTTCTGGAGTCCTCATCACAGGAAAGACATGGACCTGTTGGAGCAAGTCCAGAGGAGGGCCACAAAGATGGTCAAAGGGCTGAAGCACCTCCCGTGCAATGACAGGCTGAGAGAGTTGGGGTTGTTCAGCCTGGAAAAGAGAAGGCTCCAGCGTCACCTTATAGCAACCTTCCAGTACTTAAAGGGGGCTACAGGAGAGATGTGGAGGCACTCTTTATCAGGGAGTGTAGTGATAGAATGAGGGGTAACGGTTTTAAGCTGAAAGAGGGAGATTTAGATTAGATCTCAGGAAGAAATTTTTTACTGTGAGGGTGGTGAGGCACTGGAACAGGTTGCCCAGGGAAGCTGTGGATGTCCCATCCCTGGAGGTGTTCAAGGCCAGGCTGGATGGGGCTTTGAGCAACCTGGTCTGGTGGGAGGTGTCCCTGCCCATTTCAGGGGGGTTGGAACTCAATGATCTTTATTAAGGTCCCTTCCAACCCTAACCTTTCTATGATTCTGTGATTTGATTCTATGATGGCATTATGCAGAGCTATTCTTTTCTCTCCTGCTGCCTTACCACATGAATTTACTCTCAAAATCTCTTATTCTTAACACTGCAGTGGGCTGCTTTATGCCTTCCTGCACTTTGGACAGCAGAAAGAAACTTTTTTTATTTCTGTCACACTGGTGACATAATCAGCTCTACCTTGGTTTTCCCTGGCTTCCGTCTCCAGTTTCCAGCCACAGGTAGTGCCTTTGGTGAGATTTCACCCCACTTTTTGCCCTTCTCATAGTCACAAGGTCAGGTCACTTCTTTACAAGTGACCTGCTGTGGTCAAGGTTGTTTTCCTTGACCTGATTTATTGCATTTTAAATGTTTTAGTGTTTTGACTGTTTCTCAGGTTGAACGCAGGATGTTTGTTGCACTGGTAAGAGGCTAGTACTGTGAAGCCTAGGGAGTGATATATGGATGGTTCATGCTTTCTTTTGGATTTAATTTTTCATCCTCTAGTGCTCTGTCACGAAAGGAGTGTTTGCTGCTTGCCTAGGGAGACACCTGACATTCAGACTTTATCTTCTGTAAAGGCTTGGGCCAATATTCTCTTCTCTGACTTTAGGAGTGGCAGAAAAGGACATACCATTGAAGCAGAGGAAGGGACAAAGAGGGGTTTGCGTTCTTCTCATCCCAGGCTGCAATAAGGAACCACACAGCCCTCTGACAAAAACTCCAATATAAAGGGGGCTTTCATTCTCCAGGCACTTTGCGATTTGCCCTGCAGAACCTCCTCAGTCTCATGGTCCTCCTGGGCCTTGTGGTGGAAGAGAAAAAAAGAAAAGCATCTTGGCATCTTGGGTTATAGTGTCCTGCTATAATGTCCTAACTAGAGGAGTACTCAATGCCTGGTTTCGGAGCTTTCACAGCCCCTGCACATCCAAGTAGAATACAAGGGCTGAAGAAAAGGGAAACAATCTTCCCCTTGAACACTTTGTGCTCATGCACTGAAATGCACAGGGTTTCCTTTCTTTTTTCTCTCTTTCTCTCTTTTTTTTTTTTTTTTTTTGTTTTGTTTTTTGTTTTTGGCTGAGACCTAGTTTTTAATTGTCCTAACCTGATCTGGCTGCCCCTGCCGCTGGCTGTAGCTCATGTCCTGAACCAGTAATGTTGATTTAGCAGAGACAGATCTGACAGGAGCAGAAAGACCAGGGAAGGCAGACCTTTTTGGAGGTAACCCTCCAGTGTAAAACAGATAGATGTGTGAATCTTCCCGTCTCCAGGGCATTGGGGAGCAATGATCTCTCCCTCCAGAACACTCGCTTTCCAAGAACCAAGCAAACTGGCTTTCAGAAACTCTCTCCTTTGATGCTTACAGCTGGTTTGCTAAATGGGGCTAACACCAAGAGATGCTATAGGGTATAGCTGGTCTTCCCAAAGCTCTTCATTCCTGGTTTTCCCTACCCCAACTAGCCACAGCAGCAGAGGACAGTTTCAAAGAGGAGGGCAGCTCTGTGGAGCATGTGAATAAGTGATAATGGGTAAAAGATGCCAGGAAAAGTTTATTCTGTGAATGCAAGGTTGAAAGTTTGTGTTCCCTACTCTAAGACACAACCATAATGTGAGGGTAGTTTGTGCTGCCTGTGCACACACCTGTGCCTTCCCAATAATTTATATATCTGAGCTGCAATGACTGATGGTACATTAATAGCTAAAAAAGCCCCCTTGGTACAGTTGCTAAATGAGGTTTGAACTTTCTGTAAAAGGCACTGTTTTATAGTTGTTGGACTAAATGCTCCTTAGCTGGTTTCCCAATTTTAGATAAGGATTTTTTGTCTTCCTTGATGTGCTCAGTTTGAGAAAGGATCAGTATGGTTGCATTTTGTAGTTGCCACTGCTGGCCTCCCTGTGAATAAGTAGTAACTGCTTGCAGAACTGTAGGTGAAGATCTTCTGCGTAAATCTTTTATTTCATCAAGTATGATAGGGTGTAAAAGTAAGACCTGCAGCTTTTACTCCCATGCAAGAAGAACAGAGTTATGCTCTGTCCAATTCTTTTTTTACCGGAAATTTCACTGGCAGGTTGTGTCTATCAGGTGGATCCTTCATAGCACAGAAAGGCTGGTGAGCTTTCCTTGTCATGCTTTGAAAGGAGGCCTGAATGTCCTTGGTCTGATAGAATTTAGAGTGTGTTTAATTTCCACGTCGCTGAAATAAAATAGTATTTGTTTTAGAGATTTTGTGAAATACTGTTGTTGTTTTCTAGGCTGACCTTTAGAGGCTCTGTATTGCCGTGGCAGTAGGTTGCTATGGGGATCACCTCACATGGGTGAGAGCACGAACCAGTACATAAAGATATACTGGGTGCTTTACGCTGCGCCTATTCAGTGGTGCTGTACAATGGGAAATTGCTCCCAGAAGTCTGGTAGGCTGACTCATAAACACATAGGGAGAGCTTGTTTCCTTTCCCCCTATATTTTCCTCTATTGTTTGGTGAGGGTAACTTTCTCATAAGTTAGTTATTATTTTCAGCGGTGCCATACATTTTGTTTTCTTCTAGAAGCAAACTGAGGATCAGTCCTGGAGGAGTCAGATTAAGTCAAGGGTTTAAGCTATATATATCCATGATGTAATTAAGTACTTTCTTCTTTTTTTCTTCTTCTTTTTTTTAATTTTTATTTTTACACCACCTGTAAGGTAAAAGTATGTCAGTGGTTAATTCCTCCTAGAGAAATCCAGTACAAATTCAGAAATACTTTGCTGTTGGACAGATGGCTGAAAGGAAATGATTAATCTACTAACCTTGGATTTAGGAGATATGGATTCAAGTCCCTGCTTGCCGCAGATTTTCCATGTGACACTGATGCGTAAATATCCTAGAATATGGCCACTAGCCTCTGTGCTTGAGTTCGCAGACTGTAAAATAGCATTCACCCTGTCTCTCAGGGCAAGGTGAGAAAAATGAAGGCCCATGGCCTCAGCTGGGTAATCCCATCTCCTTTATAAGGAAGGCTGCAGGCCCACAGCAGCAGGGTGAGGAGAAAATGACTGGGACAGTATCTGAAGTGTACATGGGAGAGAAGGTGATGGCAAAGTGTTTTGTTAAAGTTCTTGGCTGGTGTAGACATATATTACAAACCGAGACTGTTGGATGCTGTGGGGATGGGTACCATACAAGCACCTGGCAAAAGCAAGACTGTTTTCAGGAAGCTAGAATATAATTTGCAACTGCTCATGCTGACACAGATTTTTCTATAGTTTCATGTCTTGAGGTCACTTCAGTTCCTTATGGGCATAATTAGTGCCAGTGACCGTCTCCCATGGGAGTGTCTGAACTGGAATGCAGCCATTCTGAAGACACAATATCATGAGGTTATCTGAAGAAAATCAGGTACATCCTCCTAATCCCCCTACCTGTTCTCTTTCTCCATCTCCATATCCCATATGCAACCTCTTTTATACAGACCCAATTGCTCATTAGTTCCCCAACTATTCTGAAGGACAGACCTGATATTTGCCAAAAAGATCCTTCCTTCTTTGACACCCTAATTGCAACATGAGACACACCATGGGCTGCCTACAGGCACCACATCCATTCTTCCAACACCACCATGCAGCTCAAATGCACAAGTCCCACAAAAGGAGTCTTTGCATGCGGAGCATACTTGTTAAACGTGTGTCATGGCCCCTCTAGTGACTTATCTTCAGGGGAGAATGGTTAATGGGTGTTGCTATGCATGCGATCTTTAGACCACCCTAAAAAGCAGAGATGAAGGCACACAAACCCTGTGTTCCTCATGGTCCCTCGCACATCTTCCACAAAAGCACCCTCCCCCCCAAAAACAGAGCTTCTCTCTGCCTTTTTGATGAAAAATCCATCATCAAAAGTATTTATTTGTTTTAAGTGAATCCAGAGACCAAGTCTCTGAGCTGCTGTCTTTTGCAATTTCCTGAGCCGACCCCACTTCTCTACACAATTCATCATTGCTTTCTTTGTGCTCTGCCTGCTCTACCCCCAAGAAACATTCAAAGACATTGAGTACAGGCCTTAAAAGTACACATGCCTGCACATGGCTGTCTGTACACATCCTGAGGCTGCATAGGCTGAATTCTCTAGGATTTGAAGCTTGGGGGAGGAATGCATCCAGCAGACATGTCACAGGCAGGGGCTGTGAGAGGTATTGCCAGGGTTGAGTGTAAAGGTTGATATGTTGGAGACAAAAATCACAGACATTCCCCAGCAACTGGGATCATGGTCCATCTCCAAGAAGGGCTTCACATCTGGGAAGAAACTGCCTGCGGGTAATTAGGTTTGCTGGAGTTGCCTCTCTAATTAATAAGTGATTTGACTTGGAGATTGGAAATAATAGTTGAAATGATGGCATAAGCACAGGGGCATTGGGGCTGCTACTGCTGTACTATTAAGAAAGGACTTTCCTGTACAGTCTAATGACACTGTATGGCAGTTTGAGGAATGTGAAGTTGTTTGCCCAGGAGACCAACAATGTGATAATATTGGCATATAACCTTCTAGTATTTGAGTAATTAGTTGCTTAGCTACTTTGGATAGGTCATTATTTTGCAAACTGGAAACATTTGCAAGTGGTGATATTTTCCTGGGTATGGTGAAAGAGCTAAACCTATTCTGGCAGTGTTCAACTCCTAGAAATATATATGCATAAATTGTTTCTAATGAGACCATCTGCCTTTTATAGCCCCTTTGGAACTAAATAGTACCCAAAGACCACTCTGTCTTTTAGATATCTGTGGTCAGAAAAGCTGCTCCTGGCAAAAACAGTATATAGTTTTTCACAGATAGAGAAGCTTTTTGATTCCTACATTTCAAGACGTCTGTTTGTGTATGTACGTATGTGTGCGCATGCATGATACTGCTTATATTTGTTAAAATTGTTAGAAATCACTGGCACAAATCTCTTAAGAGATAGAATCTGGTAACTCATCTGCTAAATTAGTATTTTCAAAGATAACAGAAAGTCTGATTTTTCACTTACAAGGCTGGGGGGAGCTTTGCAAAACTCTTTCACCATGTCAGTATCTTCCTGTAATTGCAAATGAATAGCATTATTTTAAAGGCATATCCTCGATTTAAAATCACAGCTGCGTTGCTCAGACTCAGCATCTCACATTGAAGTGCTCACATATTGACTCTGGTCTAAAAATTGTGCGAGGTGCAGGGTGCTGTGCACTCCCAGCTTCTGCTGAGCCCGGCCCTTCACCCTGTAGGCAGGGGACACCGAGGGACTCAGCACCTCTCAGTCTCCAAGCAGCTGTCATTCTGGTGCCCGCATCAGACCAAGGGAACAAGTTCCTCCTTTTACGTGTGCTTATAACCATACACCAATTACTACATAAATAACATGGTAACCTGTAATTCAGCAACTACCTCGGTCTTGCCTTCTCTTGACTGGAGCTGATGGAGTGAGAATAGAGGAGTCAGGTGCTTGTCTTCACAGCTAGTTTTCGGTCAAATCCCCTTTCAAGTACTTCTGTGGCGACACAGACCTTTAAAAAGCCTCCACTGAATGTTTGTTTGTTTGTTTGCTGTTTTACTCTGCGACCACCTGGATGTATTGGCATTAGTCTGAGGCTTCCTAAAGTCGTAGTCCCTGTGGTTTCTCTTTAAATACTCCCTGTGGTTTCTGTCTGAGGAGATGGCCTCAGGTATGTGCTGGCTCTGTCTTGGAGGGACAGTCTGTGTGGTGAAGAGCAAACCAGTCCCACAGGCAGCGCCAGGGCACGCTAGCATCACTGCAACAGGGCTGCATGCAGCACTGTCACCTGGGTATGTAAAAATCCGTGGTTTTGTCCTAGTGACTGGAACGTGTACAGCGTCGGCCCTGCTTGCCCCGGAGGAGGCATCTCCCTCCTCCCGCACAGCCCCACACCCACAGCATGCTGCCTCGCCCTGCTCCCATCATGGCGGCAGGGACAGCCACACCACAAACACCCGGCCGGGCCGC
>NW_010132321.1:108201-122970 GCF_000699245.1 Pterocles gutturalis
AGCACACGTGCTGCCCAGCCAGCCAATAGCAACGCTATGCGTGCCTCAAGGCAGACCAATCAAGAGTAAGGTGGGGCAGGCAGGGGAAGCAGGTGTGGCAGGCAGGCTGTCATGGCGTCTGCCCCAGGGTTGTGGGGCCGCTGCCTGGGCTTGTGTTCTCTGGCAGCTCAATGAAACTTCTGGAGAGGAGGTGTGCTGGGCCTGCGTGAGGGAGGAGGGAGAGGAGGAGGCTGCACACACAGGCCATGGAGCAGGGACACAGCTCTCGCCTGGCTGTTGAATGGGGAGGTCACCCAGGGACTTGAGGCAGCTCTGCAAACCTCTCCTCCCTGAGGAGGCCCTTCCCCACAGTGTGTAGCTCCAGACCCTCCAGAGCTCTCAGGCAGACACACAGCCTGGACAAGCCCACAGCCAGTCCCACCTGGCTTGAAGGGGCTGGGGAGCAGCAGCAGGCAAAGCTGGGCAGTTAACCTGCACCCCATCCCAGGGAGAGCAGCAGCAACAGCAAAAGGAGCTGAAAAAACTAGTACAGGCATAGGCTTGAGCCTGTTTCTGGATTAGCTCAACTAAAAGCCATCGGTGCCCCTAGGAACGTGCACTGGAGGGTTTTTTAGGGTGTACCTGGTAGGTGACCAGCCCTGAGGCAGTCAGATGTTTCCACGATACTCTGTCTTGAATTAAATATTATCTGCCAGGTCATGTTAATTAACATTCCATCTGTCATAACACAGCAGGGTAGTGAGCTGAGGTGGGGGAGGATAAACACTTTCCTATTCACTACCTGCTGTTAATTAGTGGTAGAATTAAATAAAAAATTTTAAAAAGGCAGCACTCTTTTTAGGGATTGGTGAATCACTGCTTTGGGGTAACTCAGCTCCTCAGAGTGAATCTAGGGTCTCAACTATATCCAAAATTAATCCAGAACTTTTTTCAGTGAACCTAGTGCATATTCTTGTTTTAATTACAGCCTGACATTAGCCGTGCTGCATTCGGCTCAGGACAAATGCACACTCAGGAGGCTTAGGGTTGGAGTTTTTTCAGTCATCATCTCTGCACCCCAGGAAAAAAAATCTTACCCTTTGAAATCTCACTTGCCCTATTTCCTCCCAGAGGAAAGTTTTTTCTGGGAAGTTTGATAAAACTCCTTTGGTGTTTTTAGAGCTGTAAGTGCTTTGAAATGTATCTGAACTTTCCCTTAGAAAACTTTTTCTTTTTTTTACTTTTTTTCTTTCTCAGCTCAAACACACTTCACAATTGCTTGGCCTTGTTGTGTACCTGTCTGGGGTAGGTTAACTGGCATAATAAGAATATCAATGAGTTAGTGGCTTGTCCTATTTTTTTTACATGCAGTGAAATCTGTTTTCTTTTCTCAGGTCAAGTGTCCAGTAATCATCACTGAATTTATTATTTTACTTACTTTACAGATAGGTATTTGTATACACCATTGCAAGAGATAATACAACACTTGGGAGTTCTTGTAAGGTAGATAGCTCTGCACCGAGTGCATCCACCACCACGATCATGCCAGTTGTGAGAGAGCGTTAGTGTGATCCTGCCTCACGCGGCCGCCTTCACATCAAGCTAACCAGTCACAGTTAGCTTGGTGCCTGCTGAAGCTGCTTGTTTTCCTCTTTGGCAAGGCTGTTTTTGTAGTTTTATCTAGCCAGCTTTACTGCTACATCTGCATTCACAGTAGAAGTGCTTTGCCAGTGCAGAACAGCAGTATTCCTACAAAGCAGATACCGTGTGACAGCACTAAGAGGACAGCTCTAACAAAGAGCTTGGTCCCTGTTAGTCTTTGTTCCCGAGATAACAGGATTTTCAAGATATGTGGAGTGGGGAGAGAATTTACATGTTTTTTGAATATAATGGCTGGACTTGGTTTTGGTATTGTTTACAGTGAAACACACTTTCAAGAGGAACCCTGTTTTTTTTCTTTATGAGCTTGCTTGTTTGCAAATACAGAGTCTCTATCAGCAGGCCAGGTCTTCTGCAAATATGTGTTTTCGTGTGGTTAAAGGCCATACACAAAAGTTAACATCTGGTTTGTAAACCACAGCTCCGGGGATCAGAGGGGGACTTCCCTTGCAGCTTTGTGTCAGAGCTCCTAGATGCCTTCCTCTGGACTGGGTCACAGCTCTGAGCTATAGTAACGTCATTACGCGTTTTTGTGCATTTCAGTAAAACATGCTGAAGTTCACATCTTGGTCAAGAAGAGACAGCAGCCCTTACAGTAAATCAACATGAGCAAATTGCTTCTGTTGCATTGAGAATGGTGTGGCCAGCGTCACTGCTACGCACATGAATGAAATGTTACGTGCATGCAAGGCTGTTCAACCACAGGCAGGAAAAATAAAAGTTCAAAAGAAAACACAAGACGTAGGTGGGGCAGGGTTCTCTCTCTCCCATCCTGTACAGAAGTGAACAACCGGAGATGGACAGCAGGTGAGGAGCAGGGGTAAGAAGTCTAAGAGCATGCAGGGTTTAGTCCCTTTCATTGTAATTGTAATTTGTTTGTGTGACAGATCCCCTGGAGAAGGAGGGGGAAGTGACAAGACAAATGGCTACATTCATTTTCATAGGTTTGGGCACTGAAGGGTGGAATCCACATTTGCAGAGTAGTTGCTGTTTTGTGGTATTTTGCAGGGCAGGGGATGCCCATAGGAATTTTTATTCTTTACCATCTCCAACACATCAGGCTCACCAGAGAATTCTTACCAGTGTCACTAACATCAGAGGTGGACAAAGTGGTTACATTTTAGGAAATAATGTCTTCTTTGTGCTGCCGTGTACCTTGTCTGCAACCACTCTGAGAGTTTGAGATGGATAGATGTACACAAATGCTCCTGTGTAGTGGGTAGGTTCTAGACATATGCTTTTGGACATGTGTCCTGGTTTTGGCTGGGAAAAGAGTTAACTTTCTTCATAGTAGCTAATGTGAGGCTGTGTTTTGGACTTGTGCTGAGAAGAAGGCTGGTCATCACACCACCTGTGAGCAAGCGCTGCATGTGTCCTTGCCTGGTCAGTCTCACACCGGGCAACTGAACACTGACAAGTGAATTTTGGTCATTGGACAGGGCAAGATCCCAAATCACCGAGCTGTCTTCAACACGTCTCTTAGCAAGACCCACATTTCAGGCAGCAAGGGAAGCAAAATGTTTTGACACAGCGTGCAGGTACAGTTCAGCTTTGTTTGTCAGCCGATTGTGGCTATCTTAAACAATGCAATCACAATCCCACTAGCAGCATTAATGGGAAAATATTCCTGCAATCAGCTTTCTGAAGGTTACACTGGTAATTTTCCATTTTCTACCCAGCCGTAGGTAAGCTGTGAGAGGGTAGGGGTCTGTGTGTGCTGGTGTGAATCTGCACACGGGGACCAGGCTTTCCTTGAGCATTTCTTCTTCAAGTACACCCATTCGGACATGAAGAACGTAATTGGTGGTTTTTCCAGAGGAAAATTGTATTTATTTCTGGCATCATAATGCAGTCAGGAGGGAAAGTGTCTTTACCCCCACCTGCCAGTGCAGACAACACTCACAGATTACTAGAAATAGCAATCCCTCCAATAAGCCCTGGTGTTAAAATGTTACATAAAGCACAATGATTGGCAGGATCCTCTCTTTGTGTTCCCCTTCTGCCTTTTCTTCCTGGTCCTCAGTTTCAGCTCTGTCTCCATAGTGCTGCTCCAGCCCTTTCTGATTTTATTTTATCCTCTTTGCACAAAGACTGTTTTCTTTTAGGACTTGTCCCTGTTCCCCGAACTATTTTTACCAGTTCCACCTCAGTTTCTTCCCCTTCTGACTCACTGCTGGGAATCCTCTCTTGGATCATTCTTCCTTCCCCCATCTCCACACCACCACTTCTCCTCTGCTAGAGGTCAGAGCCCGCTTCTCAATTCCTGGCTATAAAAAAAGGAACATCGTGGAAATCCAATGCCTGGGGGTGGATTGGCAGTTGCTCCTTCCAAAAGCAGAGCGAACAGGCTTCCCCAGCTTTCACAGGGCTTAGCCAAAGTTCCCATCACTTGTGACGTTTCTACACTGAAAGGCAGAACTGTCCTTACTGTTTTACTTGGTCCCTCTGCATTGTCCTTCAGATGCTGGGCATCTGCCAAGAGGGAGCGGGCACTGAGTGGAAGCTGGTGTGCTCTTGACCCCCCTGCATGGTCAGAGACAGCTTCTCCCTGGAGCCGACTGCATTCAAAGGCAAAACGCCATTTCTTGCCCCTGCCTCCTGACACAGCTCACGCAGAAAGTTGTTCTCCTTGCCCTGTTAATAAATCTTTTAAAGGCAATAAATCTCCACTTCTTTTAATAACTCATTTTCATCCAACCAGATTCCAGGTGGGTGTTTAAGCTCTCACTTTCTCATGGGACTTGGTGGATGACAAGGAGCCTGTAAACCGCACCATTTGAAAATACCCGTGCTCACACACCTGCCCTCAGCTTCCCTTGCCGCCTGGAAATTGTTCGCTTGGCTGGCTGGCTCTGGCTGCCTGTCAGCAGAGGCTCTCGATGAGGCTGTGTCTTTAAGAGCTGCATCCTTTCCTCATACCATGCTTTTGGGGTTGTGCTCTCGCTCCCCCAGACCTTAGATTCCCTCTCTGCAGGATGTCAGCTGTCCTCCTTGTCTCCTCCCTTCAGTGGGATGGCTTCCTCTGCTCTTACTGTGATAAGAGTTTGTTTTCTTCTCCGACATACCCTGGGCTACCACCGCTCTCTGCACTTTTCTGCTTTGATACCTGCATTTATGTTCTGATTTCCCTCTCTCTCCTGGGGCCATACTGCTTTTCTTTTCTCACCTAACATAGCTCTGCTGTAAAGACAGGTATAACTAATGGCACTGGGCTCCGTCGATGAAGCGGAGTTCAATTTACCCTTTGCAGGGATCATGCAGAATTGGGCACAGGCAAGAAATGTCGGGCTAAGATTTATGTGGGACTGTTTGTTTAAATGGGTTCCCTACTTCCTTATTTCCATGAAGCGAGGAAGCTGCCAACATCTGCTCTGTGTTTGATATCGCCTCTGATTCCACTGGTAGAAACTTTCCCCAAGAGACAGGAGTGGGTAATTTCCTAGGCTGGTGGGGTTTTTTGTATCAAGGGCTCCATTTCCACCAGGTGGAAGATAGGTGCAGGGTGTGAGTTTTCTCTGCAGCTCCTGGCCATGCACAGCCTATGTGAGCAGTGGAATTCCTTTGCTCCAGGCAGCTTGTACACCACTTGCTCTCCGAAGGAACAAGGAGACACACAGCTTGAGGTCAGCCCTCTCAGAGGCTGCCCACGGTGGGCATGAGGGCAGACGAGCTCTTCTTTTGCTCCAGCACCAGGAATTTTGGCATCCCCTGGTCCTTCACAGTGAGAAACCCCACTGTTGTTTCCATTGCTACTGTTGTGCAGCAGCAGCGTCTCATTTGAGATTTCACGGGGAGAACTGATGCTTCTCTTGCCCATGCTGTGGCAGCCCTGTCTCCTGCGGGATGGTGTGCAGCTACAGAACAAGCAGCGTGCCCACATCAGGCTGTCTGCCGCTGGGCACTCCCTGGGCTTGGGGCTGAAGGAAGACTCCAGCGAGCCGCAGACCCACAGAGACTCTTCTACAGCGAGATTCCAATTAGAGAGAAATCCAGATTTATGCCTACAAGTTATGTGTTTTGTGGCTTTTGAATGTGTGCTAAAGCTCTTGTGTGTCACATGCGGCCCCCTGCATGGCTGTGCAAGCATCCTGGGTTTTTACTGTGCAGATACTCCTGCCTTCAGATGGAAGGAGACGTTAAGCTAATGAAAAATAGGTTGGCTTTATACTAGCCCTGTAACAAAATAAATTGAGGGGAATGTGTTAACTTTTGTTTTATTTAAGTTTGCCAACTTTCAAGGCGGCTCTCAAGCACCCAGAAGGTTTTAGAAAATGTTTAATCTAGCTCAGACAATTTCCTGAACTCCCTAACTGGACCACCCCATTTTCTGAAACACTGCCAAAAGGCCTTAGTTACACACGGGCTTTGGCACGCTGCTCTTTCACAACTTCTTGCTGTCCTCTCACCCCCACCCTCAAGCCGTTGTGTGTGCCTTAATATAGTCCAGAAAGAGGAACCTCCTAGCCCTTGCCGTCAGTACCTGATGAAGCAAACCCTGCCGACAGCCACCGACGTGCCTGGCAAACGACTGTTCCAGTGCACATCGAGGCTGCGCACAGTGTGAGCACAAGCACACAGCCTGCCTGCACTAGCCTGCCTGCTCCAGGTGCACCTTGCCCACACTCCCAGCTCCCCCTGCCCATGGTGTGAGCCTCTGAGCTCTGGATCTGTCCCTAGAGAGCCTGGGGATGCTCCCTGTCGTGGGTGTACAGAACGGTGGTGTAATCTTTCTTCACCCTGGCTCATATGCCAGGTTTCTGTCCTGCTGTCCTGATGGCCATGATGCCCCATCCTGCATTTGGCAAAAGGGGCTGGCTGTATCTCAGGGTCACGGGACAGATACAATGGTGAGCGTCACCTCTCTCCTCTCACCTCTGTCTCGACTGCACGCCATCTATGCAGCTCTCTGAGGGCATGGAGCAAGGAGGGGCACACATGGCACAGAAAGATGCTGTGCTGATGCCAGAGCCCTCAGAGATGCATCTTTCAGACCTTAAAAATTTTCTTTATCCAGCAGGGCCAGAGCATAGCACAGTTTTAACAGAGCTGCACTTCACTGGGGTTTTAGTCACTCTCCCACTGAGCGATGCTTGCTGTTTGGGGCTTATCACCATGTGACAAAAGTTTCCTCCTGAAACTTAGTTTCCTGCTCTTCTCCTGTGCTTCCCTCTGTTATCCACCCATGCCACTGGCTCCAAATAATCTCCCTAGAGCTCTCTACCACCTACGCATCACCCTGCTGCCCTTCCTCCCCTGCCCTCTTGCTCTGTCCCCTCTTGGTCACAGAGGAGGAGACAGGAGGACAGGAAAAGCTAGCTGGGCTTTTCCAGGGATTTCTGGAGGGTTTTGCTCTCCTTCTCTCCCTGGACCTGACTTTAGGAATTTTACTGGAGGAGATGTCATTCAGCCACAAGCCAAAATTAAATTAAATAAGAAGTTGGGGGGAAATGGATGAAGACAGCAGTAAGAAAAGTGATGAATTAAGCTGCTAGGGTCACACGTCTTCCTACAGCTTCTTGCTGGCTAAAACCAGCAGAGCTCATCAGAAGCCGTCCGAAGCCCATGGGGTCAGAGCTAGCCCTGCAGCACAGCCCCACTGCAGGATGCTCAGTCCCAGCATGTGCAGAAAGCAGGGGGTGGCATTCCCAGAACCCCAGGCAGGGCTAGGAGGAGCAATGAAACCTCCAGAGTGCAGGGCTTTCCTCCCCTCACCCCCGGGAAGCAGCTCTGCTGGTAGGGAACAGAAATTTTCTCAAGGTAAAGTTTTGCCAGGGGCAAGGGCTTTCCTGAGGGCAGAGACATCCAGGACCGGCAGGACTGGGTTTCATGTACTCAGGATGGCTGGCTTTCCTTGGGTCTTGTAGGTGTCATGCAGCTCTTAGGAGGTTAAACCTCCTGCTTCCACTTGCCGGAAGTCTCTGCTCCAAGTGTGATGGCACACAGGGTCTTCCACAGCTTCAGAGTCAAGGAGTTATTGCTCAGATATAATTTCCCTGTCCTTCACAGAATTATTGCAGGAGGGAGAGGATTAGCAGGTATGCAAATCACAGCGGTTGAGGGAGGGAGGAAGAGCTATGCTAAAAAATTAATAAATGCCACAGTGGTTTTGCTGTTCAAGCTCTCCGGTGCCTTTTTAGGAAAACTAATGTGTTTGCAGGGTGACTGCAGGCCTGATGGGAAGAGGGAGCCAACCTTCCCCCTCCTGGCTCCTGCACTGGGTCAGGTAACAGGATCTCCTGCACAGCTGGGGCTAGGGACTAGCAGCCAGCAGCCCCCTGCACACACACACGCACACACATGGACACATACACATGCACACACTGTGCAGAACTGCAGCATCGTCTTGCATCAGGTGCTCAGGGCTGCTGCGTGCTGAGGAGAGGAGACTGCAGGTGACAGCAGGAGCACAGCAAAGGCTCCCTGTTAAGCCAGCATCTGAGTGAGCGAGGGAAGGGACTCCCCAGTGTGTCCATCCCTGTTGGGACTGACTGTGGTCCCTGACACGCTGGGCTATGTTGAGATCTCATGCCATGCTGGAGCCACGCTGCACGCCTGCTCCTCTCACCTGGTTGTCATCTGTCAGTGGCCAGCGCCAGGCAGCAGCTCCAGGTGAACAGGCAGATGAGTCCCTCCTTCACCCTGGGTATCTCCACACTTGTCCAGTCCCAGCACCTAGCCCCCTGGCCAGGTCTGATTTAAACAGGAGGCAGCACATCTGCGCCCCCACCTCACCTAACCCAAGAGAGTACACACTGTCAGAGGGGGGGGCGCCTAATGGCAAGCTAGAGTGATTCGGATAAGCCCCTTAGTGCCCAATATCAATTTCTAAATAAACCTGCTTTAAATTACATTGATTTATGATTCACGTATTTTTATTTGATCAATCAGCAGTGCTGCAAAACCTTCAGGCGCTTAAGGTGTTTCTAGTCTCCCCATCCTGTCAGGTGGAGGCACTGCTTGCAAAAGGCTTGGTTTTAACCCCTAAATCCACCAGCCGCTAAGGCAGGACTGGCCAGAAGCCTGTCTCCTGTCCTCTTACTGGGGCCATCTCTTTTCCTGGCTCTTGTACATCATGGTGGCCTGGTGTGTTCATCGCATAGATTATCCAGCATCTCTGGGGTCCCCTGCTGTCAGGCCGGGACACTTAATGTGAAACTGGGGTGAGGATATTTTGGACACTGGCTGTGATGGTACACATTTCTGGGAGTTTACATTTTAACATTTGTACCAGGAAATCAGCTCTCTCAGTGTCACAGGGTTAGACAAATACCTGATAAAGAAATAAACCTGTCAAATAAATTTACTTTACAAAAAAGACCGAGCCCTGCAGAAGTCTCTGTTGTGTATTTTAAAAAATGCCTTACACCTTCACAAACAGACTGCCTGGGATACCACATTCCTCTGTGCTTTGGGAGCTTCCAGCAGCAGAAGAGGGACCGTCCTTGGGGCTGTTTTGCTGCGATTCAGCACCAGCTGCGGTGCAGACCCACTTTCCTGCTCCTCCTCTTCCGCCTGCAGTATTGGCTGGGTGAGGGATGATGGGGCTGGCTTACCTTGCTCTGCCTCCAAAGCAACACCGAGAGCCCCACTGAGATTTACCACAGGTGAAGTTAAGGCAAACACTGAGTGGGAAAGACTATTATATTGTTAGAAACTTAGCCGGATGTTTGAAGCAAGTCAAACATGGGCTGAGCACAAGGCTGCGATTTCGAGCTGACATTTAGCTGTAGAAATAAGCCTAGGGAGGGGTTTTTTGGATGTCTCCAGCCTGCGCTGCCCCTGCTGTGGCTCCTGCTGTGCTCACAAAATAGCCCAAGCCTGAGTGCTTGGGCAGCAGTGGGTTGCTTTCCTCCTGACGGCACTTGTTTACTATTAAATAGCCTTGAAGGCAAAGACGCCGCTTTGTGTCCACAGAGCCATGAGCTGGTCTGAGCCACTGGTTTCTCCAGAATAACACACCCTCCCTTCTCTAATGTTTCCCAACAGCGAGAGCTGTTGCTTGCCCCTACCCAGGGCCTTGACTCCTAAACTAATAAGGCACCTTTTTGCTGCAGTGTATTTGCATCTCTTTGTTGACTTTGCTAACCAAGCTCACTCCTGAGCCTTTGAAAACAGCAGTAATCAAAGGTACACTGGCTCTTCAGGCACAGCAGCCATTTCAGGCAAGGTAACTCCTCGGGGACCAAACACTTTTGGTCACTAGACTGTTAAAGTCTGTGTGGGAAGCTGGTGGATGGGCTGAGCATCCAGGCTCCAGAAGCACGCGCTCACCCATCCTTGTGAGCCAAGGTAATGCCACACTGCCACCAAAAGGGCAACGCTTCGTTGCCATCCCTGACCCCTTGCCCTGCTCCTGCAGCCAGGCAGCACTGCCTTCTTCCTTCGCAGGGGGCTGGGATACTCACTCACCCTATACCCCCCCACCCCGAGGGTCTCCTGGGTCTGGCTTCTGCTGGATTAGTGAGTGCAACCAGCTCATGACGGTGCAGGGCACATTCCCAGAGATGACCACCCCATACAGCAGCAGTGATGCTAGAGCAGACGGGCCCTGCTCTAGCATGTAGCTGTTGCAATGACTGCCCTGCTGAGCTGGCCCTGCAGCGAAGCACCCCAAATCCCCAGGTGCTCACAGAGCTGGTGGGTAGCACGGGTAGGGTCCCTGGGCTGGGGAAGCCAAGTTGGCCAGGGCAGCCGGGCAGCTACAAAGCCACCCTTGTGACATGGAGCTAAGGGGCAAAAGGATTGACTCCTCACTATGTGTCTGCACCCATCCCATGCTTTCCTCTGCATGGAAGCCCAAAGCAAAGCCCAGCTTAACTCTGCCCTGGGATTGGCCCAATTCAGAAAGGTTTGGTTTTTTTTTTATGTAGACTGATGTATCACAAAAATACTCAAAACTGATCTTTACCCTAAGATGTCATGGAAGGGGGAGATAAGATATCCAGATTCAAACTATTTGTTTCAGTTCCCTCAGTGGTTTACACCACTGGTTTCAGCATCTCAGCAAGGGAGCCCGAGCCTGGCCCCACCGAGCAGTCAGACACCAAACACCCATTAGATTCTTGTGGTGGTAGAGCAACTTCTCCTAAAGAAGCACCTGCAGACCACTGACCTAACACATGGCAGTCATAGCCCACATCTCACCGCTCCCAGCACTGGGCTCTGTGATTATCAGCGGCGGTTTGAGAGCAGCCAGGCCAGGCTGTTAGAGAAGGGTCCCTTCGGCACATGCTGGCTCCAGTGCTGAATTTGCATACTGTATTTGCCAAGGGTTATTAGTGTTGATCAGCTGTTAAATAATCTGCCCTTTTCATTTCAGGAGGCCTGTCAGGACTTGCCTTCACGCAGGCTTTACTTAAACAGCAGTTTTATGGCATATTGGAAAAGGGTTTTCATTAGGGAACCTTTTCCTTGAAATTTCGACAGCTACAAATACTAAACACTGTCTCTGACATCACGAGCCTCTGCCACATGTATTGCCTAACCCTCTACATCCTCAGCACCTGAAAATGGCTGCAGCCACGGAGCAATAGAAATCAGGATATGGCCCTGCTGGCAGCCCTCATTGTACCAGGGAAGGACCTGAGAGAGGAGATGAAGATAAGGACAGATCCCTCATCAGAAAATTAAATTATTCCCTGTTGGAGAAGGCTACTGGGAGGCTGTTGTTTTAAAAACAGCCTCAAGCTGCTCTGCACCTGCAGGGGTATAGTCTTTGGGGTGACTTACGGCTGTGTTTCACCATCCTCGGTTTTAGCTGTGTCTCTTCAGGGCCTTACACCCTTTCCAATTAGCCAGCAACAGGAGCTCCTGAGCCTGGGAGCATGGGCCAGCAGTTCAAAGAGGGTAGCTTGTGACTCATAAGGAAACTGCAGGATGGGGTAAGAACCGCATTTGGCCTCATGGTTAGGCAACACCGTCAAATGCCTCTGGAAACTCAAGGCAGGAAAAAAAATAACTTGAGGACTGAGGGGAACTTCGCAATAACCAGCTAGTTCCCACATGTGTAATTGTGCCCAGTACCCTACAAATTGTTAAAAGAGCCACAAAGAAATGAAAAATATGGATGCAGCGGGGAGCTGAAGAGGGTTTTGATACGCGTACTGGCTAGCCTTGAATAGCCCTCTAGAAAAAAGTTGTGCTACTTTGTGGGCAAAGGACCTTCACCGTTACCAGCAAATGAACTAAAATACCTGCCTTCAGGACAGCCCCGCACTCCACATCTCCCATTCCTCCTGCCTGCAGATTTTGAGTGGCTGTTGAACTCCAAGGTCTCTTCACCCCATTTTTTTTCAGCACAGGGATGCACCTTCCCCACCTGCCATGCTGGGGCCAAAGCGCTGCCTGCCTCCTTCTCGGGACTGAGCCATCACTGGTGTCAAGGCAGATACCCAAGGGGCACGCCTGCCGGCGGAGATAAAGGGGAGCAGGGGGTGCCCTGCAAAGCCATCACGGCCACATTTCCTTCAGCCATGCAGAGAGGTGGGAGCAAAATGAGAGGGCAGCAGTGGGTACCGTACCAGGCACAGTCTTCGCTTTCTCTCACAGCACTTCTCTGAGGGGAAGAAACAAAAGCAACTATGAAAACCAAACAATTTGGCTGTAATGAACCATAAA
The DNA here is from genome assembly GCF_000699245.1 of Pterocles gutturalis. Classification (NCBI taxonomy): domain Eukaryota; kingdom Metazoa; phylum Chordata; class Aves; order Pterocliformes; family Pteroclidae; genus Pterocles; species Pterocles gutturalis. The sequence continues at coordinate 120,457 of NW_010132321.1, forward strand.
ACACGGGATCAGCTGTCTGCTCCTTGCTTCCTCGCTGGTACAGTGACTTGCTTGTGCCTTGCTGGTACTGCCTGCGTTATGGTTATCAGGTGACAAAGCCAGTAGTTAGAATTGATTAATTGATTTGTACATTAAATAGGTATTCCTGCTCAATTATTGACAGGTTTGTTAATAGATTACTATTTAAACAATTCCAATATTTTAAACTACATGTTATTTTATAGATGCACATTTACTTTAAAAAAAAAAAATAAAAGCACCCCTTGCATCTATTAACATATTAAAGAGAAAATAAAACATCCAGGCTGATGTAATGCACAATGTGGCATTACTCTGGGTGCTTCCTAAGCTAGGGAAATCTTATTTGTTTAATAATAAGTTAGTCATGAATATGCAAATCTCCATCAGTGCAGTACCTCACTGCTGTCACTATTAATGAGTTGCAAATTAATGTGACAACAAAAGGAAAATCTATTTAGCGACAGAATTATGGTTCATACCTGGCTCAAGAGAGCAACCGTCTACAGTCATGTCGGTCTGCTGGAGCAAAGCGTGAACATGGTGTGGGCAAGATTTGCTTTGGGGCTGGCAAACCAGAAATAAGTAATGCGCTACCTTCACCCCCAAGGGTAGAAGGCAGCATTGCTCCTAATGATCCATCACACTTAACTTGCAGGAAAACACAATCTCTCCACTCTGCAATCACGGTGAACCCATGCAAAGCACACTAATGGGCAAAATGCAGAACTAGCAAGACTGATGTAGGTGGGAAGACAGCATGGCCATCTAGACACAGTACTTAAAGAGAACTTCAACATTTTCAGATCTGTTTGGGGATTTTTTCCCCTGACAATGCTACAAACTCACAAAGGGAAACTTCAGTTGGATTCCAGTCGCCTTCCTCTCCTGCCCCTCCTTCCAGCAGAAATGCAACTGTGAATAAGCACATTGAGAAAAGACCTAACACAGGTCTTCATGACTGTGGTGTTTAACTCTTCTGTCTTGTGTAGTGGCGCTGAGCCCTCTCCTACCAACACTGGACCCATACTGAAATGAAAACATGTTCTCTAGAGAATTTTAAACAGATATACTATTTTTTCAGTTAGCTTGCACCTCTACAAGTTTAAAGTAGCAATGTATGCCTTTTTCCTGTATGAACTGAACAAATGATGCTGAATGTTTACCAGCAGCCCCGCAGAGCCTGGGAATGGCAGCTGCCTGCATTTACCACTCCCTGACACCTTGTTCATATTAATGCACAAACGATGGGTCTCATCTATAGTTTTGTTATTTAGCACAGAAATGAAGGGAGGAGTCAGCTTCAAACTCTTTGATTCACGGAGTGAGCTTGGCCCCGGGGAGCTGTTTTTAAGACAATTTCCATTCTGCTTCTGTGATCTTGCAAGCTAGAAGCTGGGTCAGGATTCCAGCGGACATCTGAGCTCCCCTTTTAGCAGATTGTTCCCCAGAGACCACCACCAAGGACCAAATGCTTCTGGCCCTTGCTTGCCACTCACCATATCAGTGTCTTTGGCACAAGTCTCCAGCTTAGCCATCAGAGCAAAACGGGGAGACAACAGCAAAGCAGAAGAAACGAGAGGAGTGTGCAGAGGGAGAAATAACCCAAATGGGAAACTCCCAGGGTTGACCCCACTACGCAGAACCCAGTCCTCTTGGGCAAGGCAAGAAGGCAAAGGAGGAGTTCAATATTTTGCAGTCCTCAGCAGCATTGCTTATCTCGGGGGAAACCTCCCAGCACTGCCCATGCTGTGGCTTTCCCCTGCTGCCAAGCAGCCACCCTGAAGCTGAGTGTTCCCTGGGATTTTCCAGCCAGCACCAAGCAGTGCTGGCTCACCTGCCCGCTCTAGCTGGAGATGGGGTTTTTTTCCATGCTGCACCAGTGGTTCTCCCAACACCTGCACGCGGCAGCACAACCTCCCAGCAAATCCAAGTGGTAAGCAGGGGAAATTCAAGGAAACACCTTGGCTTGGGCCCCAACAGCATCAACACTTCACTTTCAACTTGCAGAAGGCTGGACATAGGATCAGCAAGGTTTTAACATCCCCAAAGGCTGCATTTCTGTTTCCTTTTTTTTTTTTTTTATTAACCTGGAGCAATGCCTGCAGTATGAAGCGAATCTCTGGCCCACGGAAGATGCATGAGAAAAGTGTGTTAAAGGAGAGGAGCATGAGTCCAGAAGCTGAGAGGCTGGAAATAACCCCCTTCCCAGCCCTGCCCTGCCATGCTGGTCAGAGGTAGCCTAGTCCCCGGCTCTGTGCCATGCAGGACACAGCCAGTCCTGGTGCTGGCAAGGCGGCCAGTGTTTCTACTCCCCTGCCTGCACTCACTGTCACTGAGTTTGCTCCCTGCTGGCATGCTGCCATCTCTCCTCTCCCTAAGGTAACAATCTCCTGGGCTTGCCTACTGCAAAACTACGCGTGCAGGCAGCCTCTCACATGACAGTCTCTCCCAAACCTCCCAGAACAGGGCCAGCCAAGCCAGCCCCCTACACCC
>NW_010132321.1:122989-130883 GCF_000699245.1 Pterocles gutturalis
CTGGGGGCCCTCCTGTTCTCTCAAGCACCCTCACACCGTAAAGTCTCTTTTAAAAAAGTACATCCTAGAAGATTAAATGGTTGTGTTACATCAAGGGACAGCACTGCGATCAGGTGTTCCCCGCCAGGGCCCTATTTTTAGAGCACAGACAGGCCCTGGGGCAGGCACACGCTTTGCATTACAACAGCGTGAGGCTGTTACTGTATTTGAGCACTGATGCAAGCGAGAAAGCCCAACTGTACTCGGTGGAGATACTGGAAAGCTGACTAAGTTTGGGGAGCACGTGCTCAAGATCATTTGAGGAGGAGCTGGCCAAAAGTCAATTTTCTGTTTGCCTGTGGGGCACAGCGAGAAGTGAGGTGTCTGTCATGCACCCCTGTAAGTGGTACGAAGCTGATTTATGCTCAGCTCAAACCATCCAAGAGTTACGCAGCTGATCAGATAAAGGTGTCTGCAACAATTGCTCTTAATGTTCTCCTTTGCCTTAGTTTTTCTGACCCACCTCTGGGAAAAGCAGGGGTTAAAAGCAGCTGGCACTGGAGAGTAGGGATGTCTGTGTTTCAGTTCCTTCCAAGGCTGCAGGCTGGCTTAAAAGTAAACCCAGGGTGCACATGGGTGCTGTACAGCAGAGAGCATCATCATCCTTATTCACAGTCTGGAGAAAGATGTTGGTGGCTGCGTTAGGACCAAAAATTCCCTACCCTGTAGGGAGACAGGACTTCAGCTGCCAGCAGCACAGAGCTGACGGACCGCTCTTTCGCTTCAAGCTACAAAACCACCTTACCCCCAGAAGCAGTCTCACCATAAACCACACAGTACAAATGTTTGGCAAAAGACTCAAGGGCAACACACTAGGAGAGGCATCAGCTCTGCATTTTTCCTCTGGGGCACCTTCAGGAATGAGGTGTCCTTCTCCCTTACCTTCAGGACAAGGGTAATTCACACCATTTCTTAAGCTCCCCCAAAAGCAAAGATTTAAACTGCAATACACTTTACATTAATCAAAACCTCTGAGTTTTACTGCTCCAGACGGTGAGCAACCTTCCCCTAGATGTTTTTCTCAGATGGACCGGGTGCTCTGCTCCAGACCCTTTTGGTGGGTGTCCTAGCCCTCATCAGAAGAGCAGTGCAACTTAAACGTCTCAGCTGAAGCACTTGGCTATCACAGGACACACTGCTGTTAAAAAAACCAGCCCCAAAGCAAAACTCAGACTTTGGGTTCCCAGTGGGAACTTCTTTCCACAGTAGAAAGGCAGACCCAGACCCTTAAGAGAGGGCTGCCCAAGCCCTGGGAGGCCAGCCTCCCAAAGCTGTGTAAAAGTGACATTCTGTTCACTGTCCCTTCAGATTCACCCAAAGGGTGCTCACAACCTTAACATTCCCCATTAAAACTAAAGCATTTACCCTGGCAATATTTTCCTCCCCTCTGCAGACACCACTGGAAAGATAATTCAGTCAATTCAACTTAAAACAATGACAAAGGAGGAAAAGTAATTGAACCTATTCAAATTGTTTAACTAAAATGCAATGCAGAATGCATTGTGAATACCAGTTTTAAACCTCTTGTCCCACATAAGGCACCTGCCCAATATTTTCTTGTAATCTTGCATTTAGAAAGCCAATGCAGATTCTACCTCAGATTTCATGAGCTGCTCACCGGCACCTGTGCCAGCTCTGCTCCGCTTCGGGAACTGCTCACGGAGCCTCCTCCCATAAACATTAATGAGTTGGAGCTCATTTTGCAACCAGCCATGGAATTAATGGGAGTCACTTTAGCCTCTTCATTTCTCAACAGTTTTATTGCCTTTAAGAAAATTTTTGTAAAATATAAATACAAAGGCAGGAGATTTACTTACAAAGTTAAAACACAGATCTCAAACATAAACACACAATTCAGAAAATTTAGTTTATGTACAGTTTCAAGCAACTTCAACATATGTTAGTTTTTCAATATTTTACAAGGTACAGAAAAAATAGTTCAAAGTCTTCTTTAAATAAAGAGCATAAAATGTTTAAACATATATAAACAATCCGGTTTGATGTGTGAAAACTAAATTTCACAGCTTTTAAATTAGGATATAAAAGTTCTTACAATTAGTTGATGCATATGGATATGGTTTAATTTATATTACAAACTATTGAATCATATTCAATAGTGCTTACCTGGCCAAAGCAGGTAATTCTGTAAACAAAAAAACAAAAATAATATCACCAAGTGCCTTACTGAATTCTGTCTCCCAAACAAGCCACACGACTTTGATCACATCACCTAGAAAAAAGTACGTTCTGTGTAATCAGTGCTTTGTATGAAACAAAGTCAATGTGTGGGTGTGTTCTTTAAAAAAAAAATGTGTTCCGAGTAATAACAAACTTATCCCAAAGCCTGTGTGCATTTAAAGAAACATTATATAACAATTTAGTAAAAACTGATTGAAGTTAAAAAAAAATTCTTCCAAAATCCATCCAACTGGAATTCAGATCTCTTATATAAAGGAAAGATATTTTCATATTTAATAGTGTCCTTTCTTTACAGAAACAATTGCATTTGAACACATATACATAAAGAAGTAACTGTATAGAGCACTGTACATTAAATGGCCTGATGGTTCACCAGAGGATGTCGAAGGGAGGGTCCTCGTGCGGATGCAACCAGTGAAGCGTGGAGCCGAGCAAAGTCTTGAGTTCGCTTGTAAACTCTACCAAGTCCAAGAGCTCTTTGCTCTCCGGGTTAAAAGCTTCAAGGTCCGTAGGGCAAGAGAACAACTGGCTGAGGGAAGTCTGTTTGTAAAACTCTGCCTCCGTGATGGTGACAACTTCCAAATTGGGGAAGTTGCAGCGGAAGATGCGAGATGACATTTTTAGCCTCTTCACCACGTCTGAGAGCAAAAGCCAGTTCCGTGGTCTGTGGAAGTGAAGGAGAAACAGGCTCCAATAACCAACATTAAGTCACAGGCTTCTTGACTCTTCACCACATCACTGTGTGACAAACCCTCCCACACAAACAACCCCCCTGAAATCAGGGCCGTTGCCCAGGAGGTTGAATATAACAGATGTGCACGCGCAGATGTATTTACTCATAATACCGCGGCATTGGGGAAGGAGGGGGAGCAGGCACGCAGGGGCACTGGAGCCTATAAACCAAGGGCTCCTGAGCACACACGTGGGTCAGCAGCCATCCCGACAGCTGCTCACATGATTAAAACTTCACCTGTCTGAGCCCGACTCCCATTTAGCAAGTTAGGAGACAGCCTAGAGTTATAATCAGAGATTTCAGCACCCCTGACTTTCAGAGATGCCCATATTAAATACAAGTCAACAGAGGGGTTTTTCTCAGTTTAAGAAGTTTTTTAATTTAAACCAGTTTTGCTGCAGAGTCTAGAACAACAGTAATGGTGTCACTTTGTCATCTGCAGAAGTGTGTCCACTCAGCAAAATGGAAAAGCTGGTTGAATAAAATTAAGAACATCTTACAAATATGATATCCAAATTTAAGTGCTAGAAGCGCTTGTGTTTTTGGATGTTCTATCAAGGTGCCTGCCTCGGATGAGGGAAGGCATCTGTGTTCAACATAATTCATTCAGCTCAAGAGTACAGCACTCAAAACACAGCCCTGACAAGTCAGCCTTTTCCCCTCTCACCTCCTATTAGCTTCTTTCTAAAAAGCCCAGCAGTTACAGTATTGTTCTCTCATTTACATTAGAGAAATGCAAATACTTTTCCCCATAAACAAAAACTGTGGCCATCCCAAGCAGATAATCTCAGCTATTTTTACCCCAAACCCTGTATTTTTCTTACCCCTGAGAGAGACACACTTGAATGTTGTAACACGGTAAGGGAGGCTCTAGCCATCTTCATCTTCATCACCTGGCCCAGGAGGATTCGCCAAGATGTCAAATCCAGATTCATCTTTTGGATCTAAATAAAATTGAATAAAGGTGCCAAGTCAGCATTGAAGGGACTGTTGCAGGTCTTGCTTTTCCTTACAATAAGATGATCGGTAAATAAAATCAGTTTGCTTCCTTCCTAGCTTCCTCTACCATAAAAACAAAACAGCCCCTGCCCCCACACACCGCATGTTTTGAAAGTCTCCGCATACAAAGAAATAAAGGGTAACATTTGCTCACCGCACACAGAGCTGCCATAGAAATCCCAGTACAAACCAGGGTCATCAACGCTTCGACCTTGCAGGTCAGTTAAATACTCTGGAGAGAAAAAAACAACAACAAAAACATACTGATGAGAACAAAAAGCTGGCAAGTTTAGCAGACCGTGTGGCATGCAGAGTCTCACTATGCACGCTCCACACCTTCCATCAAATAAAACCCACACCATATTCCTGATGCACATGCTACAAAGAACAGCATATACACACACCATTCTTGCAAATATTTCTGGAATTCGCTTTTCTCCTGCATCCCTTCTCCCATCACATCAAATAATGACCCACCACATCAAATAATCACCCACGGTCTAACAGGGATGGACCCAACCTTATGCTTCAGTAACTGAGAGCGGCATTTTATTTGTGTGAAAGATAGGATGTAGCACACTTTTTAGCCTGCATAGTAATTCAGGACATCAACTTGGGGGTGAAACAGCGGCCCCAAAGAAACTGATGGAAAAGGTTTTTCCACACAGATACGTTCAGAAGATGCAATTATTTTCCACAAACATAATTTGGGAGATTTGCTAGCTGAGTTGATACTGACATTCAAGACGCTAAGAAGTCCAAGATACTAGATTTTACTGGAGTCCTGATACACCTGCTATGTGCTTTCTACACTGCACCATTTGAACAGGTAAGTGTATGAGTACTTAAACTCATCGCTATGAACTTTGCACATTTTCAGAGCTAAGCTACTGGGGAATGCAAGTGTCTTTATCCAAAACTAACAGGAAAAAAACTAAAACCACATTAGAACATGAACATGTTTAAAGACAAGAAGCTTTAATATAGTTTTACAGATTTTCAGATATAAAATGAGGCAGAACTTGCAAAAAGACAAGTACTAGAAGGATAAAAAGCAAGACCACGGGAAAACATGACTGTGTTCAACAAACAGCAATTTGATTTGGCAACTTTCTTATTTTAATTTCAAGCAGAAAACTGGAGGCATCGCTGACCTCCTACCTAACAAATCTGATAGTGGCATCATTCTTATGACTTATTAAGAGTTTCAGTTAGAAGGAGGCCCCAATGCGTGGCTACACTTCCCAGCTGCAGCCGCTGGGTTTTTGCAGGCAGAGAGGGAGCTACTGCAGCATGGAGCCATCCCAATGGGCAGCAGGGACTTTGGGGGGAGAAGAAATGGCCCCATGTTCACCACAGCCAGTAGAGCCCCAAGCAACATGTCCACGTACCTGTGAGGAAGGTCTCCATGAGCTCGCTGTGGGTCATTTTCACGATGGTCCTCCCAGAGTAGGTCGCCAGGGTTGGATCAGCACCGTAAGACAGTAGCAGGCGGACAATTTCCAAATGATCGTTTTCAACCGCGTCATGGATTGGTCTAGGGAAATAAAAAAAATCACAGCATTACATTTTGCCTTAATACTATTATGCAAATGTGTTTGACAAGAAACTTCTGACTTCAGATCAAAGTTATTTATAGAAAATAACGCTATTAATACAGCTGCCAATCATCTCATTGTCGGTTTTACTTGCGCATCATCCCCTCGCCTCTTGTCTTTCCCCAGTTAGACTGCTCAGGGCACATATTTCTTTTAGATCTATTAATTGCCATACACATTTCAAGGGCCAGTAAAATAATTACACCACTGTAACAGAAAGCAGGAGTTTGTGTGAAGCCTCACAAAAATAATTTTGCTGCAAGTCACTCTACCATTCCAAATTTCTGCCAATTTAACAGCATGTTGTGGCGTAAGGGCTCATTCAGCCTGCCTCTGGGCAAGCACAGAAATCAGGTACCCAAAGCTCCTAAATTATGTACACAGAAATAAGTTACGAAAATTTGCTAGGAATTAAACTTCCCCACTACATCCTCTTTAAATTGTGTTTGCGAATATAGTTGCAGAACAATTCAACCCTTCTACTCGGAGAACAGAAAAACATGTTATTTTAAGTTTAGTCCACCCAGAAGTTAACACATTTTACACAGCACGAGCAATCTATACAAGCTCAGACATAAATTTTGCAAGCCTACAGAAGGATTATTCATTAATGCACATGCCTGTAATTCCAGGTTTAGAATTCCTTATCGCTAATTATAAATCACATTAACTTTTGCCTTTAAAATTGATTATACATAATGGGGAGTTCTCTGGAAGTAGAACATATTGCCTTTCAGACTAATGAAGATGTGTTAAAATCCCATCTTTTCCTTAGAGGGCAATGGGCAGGGAACTGAAAGTGGAGTCAAACGCAATGGCCAGTGATCATGGCAGCTCAGCTCAACTTTACAATCCTCCTTTAGGCTGTCAACACTGCTGCCCCCAACAAGACTTTCAAGCTCTCAAACAGATAGATGTATTAAAAGGGAAGAGAAGCAAAGAAGGACTTTAGCTAAGATCATGTACTGCTTTCCTGTAAAGCTTTCAGAATGACATTACAAGGAGAAGTCATCTGGAAGCACAGACAAGCAAACCCCTCAGTTCCATCTACCAATCTGCCGAGCAACACTCGGCTAATAACCAGGGCTGAAACTCCCTCCTGCAAAGAGGCCACATGCCACTGCTCCTTCTGCCACATGCAGCCATGTCCCCAGTATGTCACGACCGCTTTGGTACAGGCTGGCATCCACACGAGCTCGGGACAGAGCAGGGGCAGATCAAAAGAGTCAAAAGAGGAAGGCACATCAGCATTTTCCCACCTATTACACTGCACTGCTGGTGGGAGGGGGACTCTGATCCATCTCAAAAAGAAGTATGTTCCAAGTGTGTTTAATGCAAGTACTGTGACTTAGGGTGATTAACATCTGTCACACATAAAGCACTCTTGCTTGCCCCCATCGTGCTGGGAAGCTGTATGCAGTTTCGGTTTTGACATATGCACGCTGCATTGACATGAAAAGGTGTGGTGGGAGAGACAGCGCCTCGTACCCTATGGAGAGAGGGCAAATCTCACGCTGCCTGCCTCTTGCATACCCCAGGCCACCAACACAGCCAACAAGCAAGTGATCCCTGCGCTGCTGAGCACAGTCCTCAATCCAGGTCGTGCCACCCCTCAGACCCCGAGCACCAGAAAGCACAACATACAGCACGCCTTCAAACTCCACCACGCTGCTCTTTGGAAAGCCACTTTGAAATTTAAAGACCAGAGAGGTCCGTGAGGATCACTTGCAAACGGTCAGGATAACCCTTCTCAATTTCTTAGGGAAGTCTCTAACATAACACTGAAACTATCCAATGCTCTTGAGACAGACAGTGCAGGAGAAGCCAGCATTCCTGGGGTCCCCCGCAAGCCTCAGCATCCCACCTCCACACGCTCACTCAGTTCTTGCGCACAGGGACTGCCGCAGCATCCCGTGCCTACGCAGCACCCAGCGCATCCAGGATCTGGCCAGTGCTAAACATCCCAGGCGACGCAACACAAGAGGTAACAAATAATAGGGGTGCTGACATGGAGGCTGACGACGTATCGGGTGTTGCTGGCTGTCAGCAAGCATCTGAGGCCTGAGCTGTCGGGTCGTGACACTCCGAGCATCTAGAGCAGCAAAGGTCAGCCTTGCTGCAAGCCCTCCTGTCCCCCACTGGGCACGAAGCATCCCTGGCTGAACGTCTGGCAACAGGCACCAGGAACAGATGAGAGTTATGGCTGCCGCCAAATGCTGGGGACGCTTTTTCTCCTCCGCTCCCTCACTTTACTGGCATCTTTAATTTTGAAGTGTTTTCCATTTTATTTTAGAATTAGGATTTTCTGGGTTGGGGGGGGGGGGGG
>NW_010132321.1:130912-148245 GCF_000699245.1 Pterocles gutturalis
TTGCAAGTTTTCTTGGTTTTTTTTTTTTAACTGATTGACCTAAGTGTGTTTTGAAGCAGTAATGAATTCAAGATGATCCCTTAACTTATCAAAAACAGCATCTAAATCATCGCCCAGTGTTTCAATTGATTTAATGACACCCAGATGAATTTATTAAAGGACACCTGGGCATTCCCCAGGAAGGAAAAATTGCAGTGCATGGCCTATAACCCCGAGATGCGATCCCCTCTCCCTTTCTACAGGTCACCCAGCCTGGCACAGCAGTGCAGACAGGGGGAGAGGCAGTGGGGCAGGCAGCAGGGCACGCAGACCCATCTTTGTCACCTGTCGGAGCACAAGGAGGCTGCCCCGGTCACGAGATGGGACTTTATAGAGGCAAGAGGAAGGAAAGGTGCAGTAAAGCCACGTGGAAGGAGGAAAAACAATAAACAGAAGGAAGTGAAGCAAGGAAAGAAAACATTGGCAGGGAGAGGAAATAAAAAGGAGATTCCCCATAGATAAGGCAGGGGGGAAGAGGCAATAACAGAGCGCTGACAGACTCTTTTACTGGGTAGCACAGCTTCTTGGCAAGCTCACGAGCAGGACCATGCGAAGGCACAGCTACTCATGTTTGCTTCTCCCACCAGGACCAGCAGAGGAGGGAGTATTTTTCAGTTTTGGCAGAGCTGAACCATCCTCTTTGTAGGATGCAAAGCGACTACTGGCATCGGCAACTTTTTCAGATGTGAAAAAAAGATCCCTGGGAGTCCTCTCCTGGGCTGCTTTGCCCATATAATCTTTTCCACCCTGAGCATCGTGGAAATAAACACTCTTTATCCCTAATGGTTCAGTTAACAGTAGTACAGCTCGTTTCTAAAACAAACCCTTTGAAAGGCCCCAGAAGGATCTGGGGACATTCAAGAGCTGCAATATCCTACAGGAGACACACATCTCAACCCTCTCTTGCGTACTGTCGAATTCTTCCTACTATTTTTACTGCTACTGGAGTTAGGAAAACATTTCACTGGGGGTTTATCATTCCACCACCAAAATTATAAACTATTTAGACCAGTCAGGGTTTGCTCTCAGCCTTTCAGGCACCATCAGACTTTTCCTCACTGCAATAAGAGGTCTCGTAACTCACCAAGCAATACCATTTCTTGGTGTTTTATTTTTACTTCCATCTACTCCATTATGCAACGCTGCCCCATGGAACAGGCAAGGCACAAGTTGCAGGAGGGCAGCTATGCCGGCTGCCTCCTCTTTAACACAATTAGCTGCTGGAGGGTATCCCTCTGCCAAGACCAGCTGAAAGGATGCAGGAAGAGAGCCATCTTGGCACGGTCCTCCCAGGGAAAAAATAAGAAAAGGCTGAGCTCATCAGTCACCAGCGAGAAGGACAAAGTAAAACTGTCTGCGGAGAGCGAATCTAGCAAGCAAACTCTAAAGCAACGGGAGAGGCCTCGCTAACGGGCAGGAGATGCCTGTATTTTTGGCATGCAGCTTTGTTTTGAAAGCTGTGCCGGTCTGGCTAGGGCATGGTGGAGGTAAGAGGAGAAGAACAAAGAGGTAAGGCCAAATACAAGCAACCATCCTTGCTAATGGCATGCACTGGTCATTGGAACACCCCTTGTTGAGCTCTTACTGGCGTCCTGTCAGGGAAGGGAAGGGCTCACCTCTTAAGCACGGTCTACTATTATTTATAGGTAAGACGATTAAGAGCCCTTAGTGACTGTGGTGCTTCTGAGACAGGTCTTAAAGATCTCACCCAGTTCTACAATAATCTTTGATTAGCCACTAATTCAGCAGCAGAGTGCTTGTGTATTCAGGGTCTGCAGGCGCCGCATTTGGAAAGCCACGGATCAGCATAAAGCCGTCACGATCGGCGTTATCAGCATAGAGTTTAAGGGGGAAAACAGAGAAGACCACCTGCTGTATTTAGCCCAGCCAGATGTGCTGTGAATAGGGCAGAGATAGGGACATGGTGCGCTGCAGGCAGCAGTGGGTGTGCAGGCAGAGCCCCAGTGCTGAGCTGAGGGTGAAGGGAAGGACTGAGCCACATCTACACCTCCTTGACATGCCACTACAGGCTGGCGCTTCCTTTGTTTTTCGGCTTCACCATAGTATCAGGAACCAGAGGCTAAAAGCCAACTTTATCTACTGAACTCAGACTGGCTGTTGGCTGTGTAGGTACACAAAAGGCAACACTAAAGCAAAAGGCTCCGGCCTTTGCTTCATTTTCAAAACTTAAAACACACACATGCAAAACCACCACTTTGATCAGAGGACCTGCAGCACTTCAGACAGCACTGAAAGGAGAGATGCACGGACTTTGCAGAACTCTTCCATATCCTTCTCATTCACATGGATATTTTGTTCAGGCTGGAGCCATTTCCTCGCTTGTCACAACTTTTCAGAGAGTGTCCCCCAAAGAGCTGACCACAGAGGCAGCAGGCAATAAGTAATGCAGACCGAAGCTTCAGGCAACCCGGGATCCAAGTGACACCGCAGGCTGCCACACTAACAAATGCAGCGTACGCAGTTACATCACAGCTCATGCAGTTACATCACTCCTCTATGGGGATTTATGTCAACTGGCTGAACAGAACTAAACACATGCACCCTTCCTTTCTGGAGACTTGAGAGCTTCCAGGACAGCCAAAAAAAATCTTTGTCTAGTGAGCTTGTGAGGTGGCAGAGGGGGCAATAAGGCATATTCACTGTAGATAAAAAAGCAAGAGAGGGGGAGAAATCTTTGATGGTGTGTGTGTTTGGGGCTTTTTGGTTCTAAGATTTTGATATCTTTCCAAGGGGTGAAGTTGTTCAGGAATTTTAATATTAAAAGCAACACAGTTGAGGAAGACTGACACTTCTTTCCTCTGAAGAGTTAAAGGAGAAAAACTTACTGAGGCTTCAAGGGGAGAAATGGGATTTGTCTTATGAATGTCATTATTTACTCTACAGAGACAGAGAAGTCTGGCCCTGACAAAAGGCAGGGGATAGCACTGCTCAGAAGTTCCTTACAGAAGCTTTGACTCTCTGTCCTGCCCAACTCAGGGCAGCTAGACCATCTTTCATCTGTATATTAGATGCGTTTTGGATTCACGCTGACTGTTGGGCAGCTTTTCAAACAAAAAATAAGTCTGCCATCAGAAAAGAAAGGGGATCGCAAGCTGAGTTCTGACATTACCGTCTATGATCGGATCATTATGATGTTCATTTCTAAAATGCATTTTCCCCAAAACAACTTGTACACAAGCCAAGTTTCTTTCTTGAAAATCAGCTCCATCTGTGAATCGAAATCAAAGGTGAATTCTCAACTGGTGGATGACTAACACTGGTCGAAACTTCCTGGGGTTAATTTTCTTAATAGGTTATTCCAGCAAGTAAGACAAAAATAATTTAGGATTCTTTTTATGGGAATTCGCCGCTGTTGCACAGGTCACATATTAAAGCTGGAGACAACAGAAAATGCAGGGCTGTTTGTCAGCCTAGAGAGCTGAGACTTCTCACGAAGAAGTAGGAGATGGAGAAGGAACCTGACAATCCATCCAGAGTTTCAACATTTCTTCAGAAATGTTTCCTTTTGGCCGTGATGGGCCGGTAATGACTGACCATCAAGAACTTCTAATGGACCATCCTAACCAGCCATCTTGGGACTTTTGTTTTCCTGACTCCTCCCGTCCCAAGTTAATAAATAGAGAGCTTAAAAACAAAAGAGGCAGACTCTTAGTTATGCTAATTTTACCTCCTTGGCTATTTGGACGGTGATAGTGAATGTGATAAGCCACTAAAGATAACAGGCTGCAGAAGCTTCACAGAATACAAAGCGACCTGAACCTAAATGTATAGACTGGATAACGTTCTGCATATGCTGAGGAAAAGTTACCCCAAGGTCAGCCCCGCAGAGGTGTTAAAGAGATAGCTGAGTAGATGCACAAGAAGCTTAAAAAAGGTGTGGAGTAGCATTTCTGTATCCACAAAGAAAAAAAAAAAAAAAAGCTTATTATCTATACTGGGAGCACAGGAACTAAGCACCCTGATTGTTCTGTGAAGGAAACTAAACTAATTCAGGATTAAAAAAAAAAAAATAAAAATCCAAAGTACCAAACGAGTAGATAAGAGTTTAACAGTTCAGCAAACAACATTCTTATATAGCATATATAAGACTCGCACACCCAATCGCTGCAAAAGCCTGAAGTGCTCTTAAAAGTCACCCCGCTCAACAAGACAAAGCCCACTCTTTTGGCTCAACTCTAAGGACCCGGAGCTTCTACGAGCAGGGCTGAAGCTCAAGTATCACTCCTTCCTGCCCTGCAGCTGTGAGTTTCACAAACTCTCTAAAAAAAACCAAAAAACCATAAAGCACAATTTATTGAAATTCCCAGAAGGAAAAAAGACAAAACAAACTTACACTGAATTTGAGTTGCAACAAAAGTGTGCCCCCACTGCTTTATTACCCCGAGTCCTACATGCCCCTGCCCAAGGACCAGCAATGAGGAGGGCAGCATGCAGGAGGATCCTGGCACCGTTTCATGCAGGATGGGGAGGATAAAGGAGAGGCATAAGGAGAGAGGGAAGAGGCGCTTCCTCCCACCACCGTGGCCAAAGAAACCACCGAGGACCCGATGCTGGGCTGGGGGTGCTGCTAACCTGGTTCCATCCTGAGCGCTGCAGTTGACGTCTGCCCCATACTCGAGGAGATGCCGCACGATGCTCAGCCAGCCTCTGGCACAGGCCTCGTGCAGGGCACAGTAACCCGCGTTGTCACGATGATTCACATCACACACCTTGTTTTCCAGACAATACAGAACCACTTCCTGGAAATGGGAGGGAAACACAGATAAATTGAGTTATTTCTTGCTGCAGGGATACCCGTGCTTCTCTTCTTGAAGGAAAAGGAGGGGAAAAAGGGCAAAACACAAACCCCCTACACCATGCCTCTTTGAGACAGATCAGTCAAGAGGAAAAGAACAGAGGGAGCTGCTGAAAATCAATTTATTCAGGAGACACAGCAGAGACCACGACTTCCCATGAGCAGACTAGCTTGGGCAAAGCAGCACCAAGACCTCTGCACCCCGCAGGGACCTTGCCACAGCCCCCAACGTCAGGAATTGCTGCAGAGGGGCAACGTGCAAATTTCGCAGACAAAACCCACAGCTTTCCACTTCTCAAAACTTCCATGCGTAAAGCTAGCAGGAACGTTTTTACTCTTACATCTGCATTTTTTAGCAGAAAATTCTGCAAGCACAACAGCAGCACAGCCAACGTCAGTTTGATTTTAAAAAGAAAAAGCGCGTGACCTGAAACAAAACACATTTAAGACACACAAAGGATGGTTTGCTATCAGGGAAAAAAAAAAAAAAAAAGCCCAGCTCTATCAAGATCGGGGAAATCCCATTTTCACCCACCCTGGTTTTCTGCATGCAGAACGAAAGCCAGGCGCCAGGTTCCAATAACGAGCCCGGCACCGTGGGAAGCCATGTGAATTTAACACAATTCATCTTGCAGTCAAATATACCACGGTCGAGAGCCTAGCCCAGACTCAGCTCTACGCTGTTGTGAAGCCTTGAAACAATGACTGCTCCATCACTCAACCCAAAATTTAGGATGGTGCGAGCCTTCCTCAATTCGTCTCAGATGCAAAAGAAAAAAAACAAAAACAAAAACAATCCGCATTTCTAAGTGATGCTGCATGTATATAACAGCCCCCGCATTCCCAGATTAGTGGCAAGCCATTAATTTTGCATTTGCTCCTCTCGAAGGCTGAGCAACACCCTCGGAAAAGCAGGATACGGCGTGGAGGCGGTGAGTGTTTGCTTTGCCAAAGCAAGAGAATAAAACAACTGCCGGGTGCGACGCATTTATTCTTCGCGTTTCAAAATCTACTGGAAAGCCCACAATAATCTGTGCTCTGGGTATACCTGACCCGAGAGCGGTATCCAGGATACAGCATGAAGCTGCTCTTTTAGCAGGCCCTCACTAACCAGGCTAAAGCGGGGAACTAATGAGCTGCCCGTCCCAGGCACCAGAGCATCCTCCTCACCTACGACCGGGACGGAGCGGTCCACCACCCACCGGTTTAACCTGGGATCCCCACAGTCCCACCTCTTGCAAAACAGGGGCTCTATACGTTCCTGCTAATCAGCCCAAAGGCCAAAAATCATCCAGAAAAGACGCTCTTTATCCTGCAATCGCTCTATCCCATAAGAAAGGGCTGTGTGAAACTATACCCTGGAGGTAGGAATTTTCCTTCAATACCAAACCACCCCACCAGGCAAATCAGCAGATGGATATAGGCGCAGATGGATATAGGTGGCAGAAGCGGCTGCCCTATTCAGCTCCACTTTTAGCGTTCAGTTACCATCTAAAATAGATTCTGCAAATCAAAATAAAGGAACACCTTTCATCCATTTTTGTGAAAAGAAAAAGCTCGTCCTAGGGCAGAATACCTACTACTGGACGAAAAGGCTGATTTTGTCGGGCAATTCTGTGTTAAGAGGCTATAAGAAGAATGTCATTAACCACAAAATGTAACCATAAAGACCATAAAACTCTACATTGTTAATTAATTAAATGCCTCATTAACTTTTTTTAACATGATTTATTCAATTTACAAAAAAAATTAGCCATCACTGCTAAATACAGGAACATGTGGTGCCACAAACACACTTTTGGTTTCACAGGCATCTCTCACTAATGTTAGAGAAAGGCTGTGAAAGTGCCACGAGGCAATTTAATGTCTGTTCAGGTGCTCTGTTTAGACCAGCAATCTGCAAATCACTTGCAGTTAATCCAGAGAGTCAAGCTAGCATGTCACCAGCCAAGATACGTGCCAGTGCCGCTTCTGCTGGCTGCAGTTCATTAGCCAAACTGCAAACAGCAACGTCAAAAGTGCATGCAAACATGCGTGCTCCAGCCTCGTGTAAAAAGAGGTGCCCTTTGCTTTAGTCTCTCCCGTGCTCTGCAGCAGCTCCTGCCCCTTTTCCAAGGGAACGGGTCAGCATCCTCCTGCACATCCCCCATGCCCTGCACATGCCCTGCTGCCCTGGCAGCCCACACTGCCGCCAAGAGGCACTATTCCATTCCACCCAACCTCAAAACACAGCCCTTGCGGAAGGCATTAAAACGTTAGCCATAACGCTTCCCTGCAGCACTGTGCCAAACCTCAGAAGTGACGCTGTCCCCTGGCAGGGCACAGGAGCCCCAAGGTAGCTGTGCAACAGCAGGACAATGATCAGGAGCTCCTGCAGTGGTGCCACTAGGGACCCAGGGATGGAACCTCATGCGAGGCATCCTCAGGGCAAACCCTCTCCCCCTGCCTGCGTAAGCCCTGTCTTCATGAGTGTTCAAACCCCATGGAAACAAACACCATCTTTTCCCCTACCCACACACCACACATTCCTCTAATTTCCCTGCATTCCCAGGCAGGATTTAATCCCAAATTCACCAGAGAACTTTCCAAGTCCAGACACACATCAAAAAGCAACAAGCAGCACAAAGACAGCCAGTGCTTCCTCTCCCATCAAATTCATTACGCAAGCCTTTTGTAATTTTTTTCCCCAAAAAGACTTTACGCTCCCTATAATTCTCCCTTGACAAAAAGTAAATTACAGTTTTAAGACCACTATTATCTCAAGTCATTTGTTTCAAATGGGGGAAACAGAATGGATTCGTGAGTGCCCATACCCTAGGACGGGTTGCAAACATCCTGATGGAGCAAGGCCTGGTGCAGAAGCCTAGAGAAGGAAAGGCAAAGCTTCTCACTAGCTTCAGAGGGGTTTTGCTCAGATTGTATGGATTTCCAGAGTCAAAGACCATTTGCCACACTGTCTTTAAGCAGCCTTGTTGGCTGCAGCCCTGCAATTTATCTGACCAGACACAAGCCACATTTGTCCTTCGACATTTCACTCGCACATCAGCTTTTACACGCAAAACCATAAATGCTCACGTCCTCCTTCCCGCAACTATCTGGGGCACATCCATACTGTGCAACTGAGAGTGGGGCAGAGGCACCCAAGTTAGCAGCATTTGGGCTCCCCATGGGTCCAGGAGTGAAACATACAGATCACCAGCATCTTCGCGTGCCAAAGGTGCCAGCGCTGCCTCTGGGTTTGAGGTCAGATCTCTGCACGGCCGCCGGGCATCCCTGCTGCAAAGGCAGGCAGGCTGCCAAGGGCAGGCATCAGCTCACCCGGTCTCAGGGCAGAGCTGTTGGTGCTGCTCTGCCCCATAACAACATCCCTTTTGCTGTCACTGCTCAGCGCTGGCCTGTGGTGCCAGCCACTTCCAGCTCTGATTCCAGCACCAGCACTCGGCATCCCTTTGCAAGCCATAGCCTCAATGGCACAGATTAATTTGCCTCCTCTGTGATGGGGCTGACGAGGGGCTATGAGGCTGCTTGCTGCCATCCCAGCAGCTATGAGAAGCCCCCACGTGCCTGTGAGTTTCCAGCACTCCCACTTCAGCATCAGCCCCCCATCATCACCCTGCAGCCACCAGAGGTTGCTGCCCCGCTAACAGGGACAGCAGAAAACAGATGTGTGCAGCTGCCACAGGTCACAGACCAGCAAATTACCTTGACCCATCAAGATTATTATTTTTTTTTTTAAACAGAGGAATTTGTAACATCTTGGCCATTCTATTTTTTTCTGGAGAGAGAGGAAATTCAGCTTTCTACTAACTGCGGTAGTCTGGTAACTAGCAAGAAAAACACCACAGCTACAGAGCTTCCATGGCTGACCAAACTATCACAGCTCACCAGAGGCCAAATGAAACGCCTACAGGGCAGCGCAGCCACCCACCACTCCAAGCTTTGAAAGATACAGACAACGCCAGATCCCTGCAGCAGCTCAGGCACAGGGACCAGGCTCTCCACTTCTGCCCCACTCAGCTCGCCTGCCCTGCGCTCTGCCAACAACTGGACCCAGTGCTGTACTGTCAACGCTGCCCAAACGGTCAAGTCAAACTGTAGGAATATTTAAGCCTATTAAAAATGTGGTGTTCACTTGAACTTTTGGGTGAATCAGAAAATACAAATCCCCAATCAGCTGATGATGGGAAAGCATGGTGAGCACAAAAGGCTAACCCAGCACCCCAGGACCCCCACCTTGGCGAGCCTGGGCATCCCCAGCTTTCTGCAACCAGCCCACTAATGGCCAATGCTCCAGAGAGCTCCCACTATCAGCAAAGCAAACAGAGAGCCCTCAGCCCATCGCTAAGTTTCGGAGCTGCTCCCATTGAGCTGTGCTCAGCGGAGCATGCTGGGCACAGAAAGCAAAGTGCACAAGCATCCCACGGCAACCTGCTACACTCAAGCGGTACCGACAGACACTGCACAGGAAGAAAAATCGCTCCGATACCTTGGAGCACATGCTACAGCACATTTTAATTTTGGATCCATAGGAAAATATAGGTCCATAGGAAATTACATCCTTTAAATTATGGAGATTACCATAGCAACGTTGTAACAACCACTTCTCCTCCTCCTAGCTAGAGCTGAAGTGCCCTGGGTTAGGAGAAGCCTTTGTCTAGGGTAAACAAAACCTCTCCAACAAACCCTGCCTTCCAGAGCTGGAGAAAGCCTCTCTCCACACAAAGCTCTGCAGCCGTACAAAGGGCATTTCAAGGTTTCAACAAAGCCCTGAGGCTGGGCAGGCCCCAGGCTGATGCCACCTTCCAGCAAGGGGCTCAAGCCCAGTTCTGAGGTCCAAGCCATCCGCTCACTGCCAAAGCGAACCCTGCAGCCGCGCTGAAGGCAGCAATCGCTCCCTGCAATGAAAAACCTCTTTGCAAGATCTGAAGTTGAGCAACAATGACACTCATACCTGTATGCCCATATTTCCCCAATAAAAGCGTGCTTCAAAACACCGGAGCTAGGGGATTCATCGGTTTCTGATTTTTGTAGCAACAGGGGGCCATTTCATTAGACAACATTGTTCCAGCTATGCCAAGCAGCTCCAGACTCTGAGCATAAAGCATGCAGAGCGCTCCTACGATGCATCTGATCATGCAAGAGGACACTCCAAGCGCTACATCCTGTGTCACATACCAGATACTCCTTGGAGAAAAGAACAAAAAATAAAACCCTTCTGCCTAAACTACACGTTCTTCACAAATAACAAAAGCAAAAATCGTACAGCTCATTAAAGATCACCATAAAGACTACTTTAAAAAAAAAAAAATACATTCACTCAGTTTGCAGATGGCTTATATTTAAACAGAAGCGAGGGTTACCAATAAAACTTTACCCTTTGCTCGTTCACACAGGATGCTGCTTACCCTGTATCCCCGCCAGCTGTGGGGACCCGTTCCCGCAGTGATCTGCCCCCAGATTCAGCATGCTGGGGAAGAGAACACAGCAGGGGAAGGGAATGCAGCAGGTCGGGGGGGCCCGCAAATTTCAACAACCAAACTCAAAGTTCCTGCTTTGCAAGATTTCCACCTATAAAAATGGAAAGAGGGTTTGAACCTCATGCTGGGTGGTAAGAGACCCTTACCTCGTACCCCAGGCGCGCCGCCCGCTGCAGCAGCGTTTCCCCCGCGTTCTTATTGACAATAAGCCTCCGCGCTTCAGGTGGCATGGGCCGGCTCGGGGTGGTCTCCTGAGGGGGGCTTGCAATCGGCAGCTGTGCAGGCTGCGAGACGGGTAGCAACGAGGGAATCTGCTGCAGGCGATCATATGGCTTCTGCTCGTATGGCTTGGCTGGCGAGGAGTCGCAGTCTGAAGTAGGCTCCGGTCGCTTCCTGACTTTCCTTGCTACCATGACCTGTCAAAACCATTATTGTGGAGGTTTTTTTACCCTCAATTTTACAATACAGCGATGGGATTGTATTTTGCCAACAAAACATCACACTTTTCTACCCATATTTAATTTTTCAACAAAGACCTGCTACAGCTTTTAAGTGCAAGACTCCTCACCCTTGCAATAGTGCCTTTGCGTTAAGAACAGCAAATACAAAATGTGCAAGTTAAGAACAGCAAATACAAAATGTGCAAAGCATCCTTGGACAAATCTGAATGCAACCCCCGCTACCCTGCATGCATGACAGCGCATTAGTTTCAAGCAGGCTGGCTCTGCCTTCTGAGAGGCTGGTGGACAATTAAGTCTGAATAAAGATACCTTATCTTCAGCATTTTCGATATCTGTGGTGTCATCCCCTGTCAGAGATGACCTCCTTCTCCTCTCCTGCAGTGCCAAGTGTTTTGTTTTACACTGACGTTTCCCTGATGGCTTCTCGCACTCGCTGTATTTCTGCAGCAGAGATGCATGTTGGAAATCCTCCTCTTCGTCTGTGTACAGCCCATCTGTCTTCCGGCTTTCTTTAATTTTCTGCTGTTTGGCAGCCAACCTCGAGGCTGGAGTACAGCTTGGCTGAGCCTGCCTTTTGCTGTTTGCATTGGTGGATGAAAGGCTCTTCATGTGCGGAGACACTGGGAATACGGGCAAGCCTAAAGGGGAAGGAAAGGCATTACACGTTGCATGGTGTGTTAAAAGGAAAACGCATCGCTAGCACTTAACACAAGCTCCTCGACTGCTTAAGAGATCTACCAATTACATTTTGAAATCATTAATATTTTAAGCGTCCCACATTCAAATCGCAAACAGCATCTTGCCAGTTAACATTTACATTAACAGTTATAACGCTCTGATAAAAATCACTAAACGCAATGCCCCTCGCCGGGTGCCGGGGCACCGCGAAGGCCATCGGGTGCCGCGCCATGCTGCCGCAGCCCAGCCACCGTGGGCAGAGCGGAAAGCTGCCGCTGCACCATCTGGCTGGGGGAAAAACTCGCCTCCTTACCTGGAACTGCTTTATCTGAAGGGGAACCAACTCCTCCAGCAGCCTGGGCCCAGCTGGGCTTGTCCGCCGTGGGCGAGGTGCAGTGGCAGGGCAGAGAGAGAGATGGCAGGGGAGGAGGGGAAAGCAGGAGTGCAGATGAGGGCTGAACGGGACAGCATGAGGAGAATGTTGAGGTTAGTCCTAAGATGGCAGTTGGTAGCATTTTTACTAGAAAAGCAAACCAGAGAGGAAAGGCTGCTCAAGGAGCCGTCCCTACAGAAGCCCTGTGCAAAGCCTCTATCAAGAAGCGCAGGCACTTTGCAAGAAAAGCAGTCAGCTGTATTTTCCCCGAGGACTCTGACCAGAAGCGAGTCTCTCTGTGAGACCAGGAAGCCTTGGGACATCAGGGATCTAAGGCCAGTGCTGTGATGCCCACGGCAGGACACCGGCAAGGCTGGGTTTTCTCTGCGGGTTAGCTCCAACAAGTTGAATCCCACAATCTGGGCCACATGCAAAAAGCATGGTTACTTTTTTTTTTTTTCAGAGTGCAAGCAGGTTTACAACAAAACAAGGACAGGAAAGTTGACTTTTTATAGTCTGAATTTCCCTTGGGAAGAGAATTGAGGTGACCTCAGAACCAACTCCTCTGCAGAAAAATGAATTAAAGGTTGCTGGAAAAGATGGGACACTTCAGCCAAACAATACCACACCACTGAGGGAAGGTGCGAAAAAAACCCTGAGCACTTGAAAGAGGCTCCTCTGCTCCGAGAAGTCTCTGAAGTGATGCTACTTTCAGAACAGAAGAGATGGCAGGAGCAAATAAGGCAGCTGCTCAGAGAAGAGAGACCTTTATTTAAAGAGACTCGATCCAGAGCCAGAAAAAAAGAAAAAAAAATCTAGAATCCTCTCAGTGGGCAGCTTCACACTTTTGTCTTCCTTTAAATAGATCTGTGAAAGCAACTTGCAGAAGGCTTTCTAGATTAAAGATGAAAACAGAAATCCCTCAGTTCTTTCAAGCCACTTTCTAGAAAAAGATGCATACCACGGCTTGCCAAGCAGATGTCAGGGAATTTACGGGACACACGATGTGCAGATTGTTCAGCAAAAATCCAGTAGGTTTTTCAGGCTTTGCAATCCTGAAGGAAGGCGCCTAGTCGTAGGCTGGGCCTACGGATGCAAAGCTGTCTTTCCAACTCTGCAGACAGCATGAAGTACAGAGTGTTTAATTCTCCTGGTCCCAACTAACCTAATTGGAGTAGCATGTGAAAAGCCCGATTCCAGTACAGAAGTATCATCATTATCTCCTTAATCACTTACTAAAAAAATTGCGAAAATGGAAAGGGAAGTAAGCAACTGCTGCACATAGAAAAACAAGAATAGAAAGAAAAAAAACCCCACAGGTCTGGACAACAGAAATATTGAAAGGATGAAGGAAAATAAAACACAGGAAGAAAAGCCTATCTCAAAGAACTGCAGGCTTTCCCATGCAGGGATGCCGAGGCAATAAAAGGAGAAGTTTAATCACCACCAAAAAATGTGTACTCCTGCCTGCAAGCTCCACGTAAACTCTGTGCTCCGCTTTGACCCTCCACAGCGGTGACAGCAGGCACCAGGCTAAACATGCGTCGCAGTCAAGGGACGGAGAGTAGCAACGCTATGCCCAGGAGCTTCAGGATCAATAACATTGCAAGAGGCCAGCACTATCCAGAAAAAGCCAAGCATCAGCCTGGGAAATGCAAGGCACACAGGCAGAAAAAAGGCAAGCGGTTAATTCTGGAATCCCATCCCATCTTTCTGACCACTACACACGTGAAAGGAGAAGAAAAACAAGAGTGGGCAGGAATATCCCCAAATATCCAGGAAAAAAAAACACAAAAATAAAAAGAAAGAAAGAAAGAAAGAAAAAACCAAAACCAAAAACCCCAAAAAACTGAGGCCTCTGACTGATGTGGGTTGTGGCGACACTGACTCAGAGCAGGACCTGCCTCCCCTCCCGCAGGACCAGGCTGCAGAAAGGTCCACACGCAAAAACAGCTGCTGCCGCGTCACCTGAACGCTCGCTTGTTCAGCTCCCACCCCAGCAGCTGCCTCCACCTGTATGCAAAGCCAACAGCCTGCCTGCAACCCAAGGCGGCTCCGAGGGCAGGCAGTGGCTTTCCCAGTGGGCGAGATCCTCCCGGCTCCCGTCCTCAGGGCTTTTGTTTCCCTGCCGCCCAGGTTTTCTCCTCATGGCGGGTGAGCAGCTGTGGCTCCCTGGGGGACTGATGGAAGAGCTGGCTACCGCACCACCAGCAGCACAGGGAGGTTATTGCTCAGCTGGGACCCCAGCAGAGACTGTGGCTCCCACCTTGGCCAGGGGTCCAAGCAAGTGGCACGACACCCTGAGGCTGCAGGCATCCCCACACTCATGGACCTGCTGTATCCTGGAGAGCCAGCAACAGGCGTCATCACCTCGCAAGCGGGATGAGGTAGGGCCCTGATATTATTTCAGGGAAGCCACATCCTGGCTCTCATGGTTCTGACCCGCAAGGAGGTGACAGCCAGAAGAGTCACCAGAGGAACATTTCCAGCAGCCACTGACGGCTTGGTCACCCAGCCAGAAGGCACTGACCAGCGGATAGAGCGGTGACAGCCTGGTGGCAGCTTCCAACGCAAAGCGTGACTCCTCCCACACTAAAATCCCAGATTGAACACAGATGGAGCAACAAGCCCAGACGTCAGCACCCTCCGTCTATCCGGAGATTTGCAGGCACAGGCAGCAAGTCATCCTGCTGTTAGACTAAGGCTTTGCGGGCGCAGGGGCAGACCTCAATGCCCTGTTAGAGCCTGCTTCTTGGGATACAACCAGCTTTCAGAGACTGACACATTCGCAGGCAGTGCTGGCACCAGGAACAGCTCTCCCCAGCCCCAGAGCTAAAGAAAGCTGCAAGTGACAGGGTATATTCTCATATTCACAGTATCTGCTTGTTTAGGAGAAGTTTGAGGACTAGTCCTGGGCAAGAAAGACAAGTTGGAAGTCTCTATCCCCACACGACTGTCATGCAGAGGATGCTCTGTCACACAATGGGGAAAAATGTCCTCATCCTAGTGAACTAAGAAAAAGGAGATTCAAAGGTTTACACTTCAATGGGGCTGGAGAAGCAGCAGCAAAGTGATCTGAAGGATCTCCAGTGCCTCTGCACAATGAATGGCAAGGCATAATTTATCCAGGTTTATGGGTTTTATAGCAGCTTCCTAAACCAAGAGGTTTTTCATAACCATGGGGAGACTAAATCTGAATGCCTTTGGGAATGACGCATAAATTGGGAGCCACCTTTTTTTCTTTCCCGAGGTCATATGTTAGAGAAGCTTGGCACTGCCACAGGAGGCTTTGCAGGGGAAAGTTAGAGCATCCTTACACAATGCAGCTTCTTGTTAGTGACCCTCGTTTAATCTCTACAAGGTATCTCTTTCTGAAAGTACAAAGGGGAGCAGGTGATGGGCAGGGATGTTTGAGCCAATACCATGCTCACCAAGGCAGCACATAAAGTGAGGGAGTAAGAGTCAAAGCTCCTTTTAAACTAAGTTTTGATCTCCTGCTCCAGGAATCCTTTTGGAGAACCTTCCCCATCAATAAGCATCAAAGTTTGGCATGTTCTGCCCTCAGATAATCCTACCAAGGGGAAAGATGGGTGAGGAGCTTTAGGACAGAAGGAAAGCCAACACTTCTGCCTGTAACCATTTCAGAGATGCTACCCAGGAAAATTCCCACTGGTACAGGATGATCTGGACCCGTTCCTTACCATGGATTGGGACAAGAGGATCCACTCTCCTCATGCTTCTCCCTTTCAAGGGCATCTCAGCTAAACTACAGGTTAGGCCAGCTGGCAGGTGAATCTCTATCAGTCTGATGAAGCTCCCAGGTCTGTGAAGGAGAAAGGAGCCCCAATGTCCAACTGGGAGCTCCCTCTCCCAGAAACAACCTTTTGTCAAAAGCAGGCAGAGGACCCGAAGGGGTAAGAGGAGGAGAAGGACAAAAAGGAAAGTAACCAGTCCTCCAACCAAGCTCCATCAGCAAACGTCACAGGGAAGGGGAAAAGTAGCAGAGCAGACAACGCACCTGGGGGCTGAGGACAGTGGGGACAGGAGAGTAACCTGTCTGTCGGAAAGGGAAATTTAGCAGATCACCTCCACGGGCTCTCCCCCAAAATAGGAAATGGGCAGAAAAGGGGGAGAGGATGGGAAAAAGAAGGAAGCAGACTGAGGGGGAAAGAAGCAGCCAGAAATAAGTCAGGGAAAGCTGACATGCTTTGAGGAAACAACCCCTCAGGAGAGAGCTGCTGGGAAAGATCTCTGCCAAGGGGCTGGGGAGTGGGGTCACAGGGGATTACAGGACATGCACAGGATGAACAGCAAGGCATTCTCTTCAGGAGGAGGATGAGCTTTGCTCTTGTGCATATGCCCTGGGAAAGGCAGGGAAACCCAGCAGTGCTAAGGGTGCTGGAGGTGTTGGATTCCCGAGATCAAGAGCTGCTAGCTGTGCTGATGCTGCTTCAGAGGGTCACAGCTCCTCAAATCCTACATGTGGTTAAACGCTCTTACACCCACTAGCGCCTGCTTGCTCCCTCGCTCACCCAGAAGCATGCCCGCATTGTATGCCCCCCCTCCCAGCTCTCCTCTAGAGACATAAACTTCATCTTCACATTATCTATGAAAGAGTATTTAAAGCCAAAACACACACACACACACACAAACACAGAGTTATACATACATACACAAACACGTTTTCTTGTCTGCCAAATATTAGCTACAGTGCAATTCTTAAAGAGGAGGTGTCAGTCCTTATACAAATGGACATCTACAGAAATCATATATAATTTAAAGAAAAAAAAAAAAGCTCTCGACAATTCCTTAACATCGGTGGCAGCATGCGTCACTGTAAATGCTAAAGCCAGCTGGTTTCCCTAGTAGTCTCTGCATACCTTGTTCATTGTCACTTGTTTTGAGGGACTCTTCAGACCAACTTCTATTGCTTTTGGCCTCTGACCTTTTCTTGGTGTGCCTTTCTTCTGTGAAGTCTTTGACCTTTGCAGTGGCCTCTGGCTGAACAGCCTCAGCTAAATCTTTCCTGCTTTGCCGGCCCAACTTGCCGGACGGGGATCTCTCTGGTGACACCTGCTGCTCCCATAGTTCCCTAAGATGCTGCAGGTGACGCTGCTTTTTGGGATGGAGCCCTGTTAATTCAATGCACACCTTCAGGTTGGTCACCTCATTACAATTGGGCTCTTCTAAGTGGTTAGAGGAATTGTTTGTCATTTCCCTCTCAGGCCAGTCATCTAATGGAAAAATAACTAAAAATTAATCAAAAAGCCCCCTCAACTTAAAACAAAAGCTACATTTCACTTTCGGGGCATATAGTCTCAGCTTTACCACCACACTATGCATTTTAAAGGTTCGCTCATTAAGGGTTACATGCACTACAGTAACTTGCACCGCTGTGGCTACAGTGTCCAATGACTAGTGCTTTACCCTTATATACCAAGCTTTTTATATATACATATATATATACACATATATATACATACATATAT
>NW_010132322.1:0-330 GCF_000699245.1 Pterocles gutturalis
TCCCTATACACATCTATACACCCCTAATACACACCCCTCTGTCCCTATACACCTCTGTACATCCCTATACACCCCTCATGCACACCCCTCTGTCCCTATACACCTCTGTACATCCCTATACACCCCTCATGCACACCCCTCCCTATACACCCCCCTATGCACACTCCTGTCCCTATACACCCCGCTCTGTCGCTATACATCTCTATACACCCCTATACACCCCCTATGCACACCCCTCTGTCCCTATGCACCCCTATACACTCCCCTATGCATACCTATACTATACGCCCCCCTATACATCCCTGTTCACCCCTACACCCCCCTGGGTCC
>NW_010132323.1:0-243 GCF_000699245.1 Pterocles gutturalis
ACCTCTTTTTTTCATCGCACGTTTTGGCTTTGTATTGAGCCGGGCCAGACCTCTGCCTGTTTGGGATCCAGGCCAAGAGCCATATGCAGAAATAAAGTAAATAAATTCTGGTTAGAACTAGAATATTCTCCTTAAAAGTTACTTTAAAATCAGAGAAAGGCAGCAAAAAAAAAAAAAAAACTGTCCTGATGGGAGTTATTTCCCTTTCTCTCCCTCCTTCCAAGGAGGGAGGTGGCTCGGGGG
>NW_010132323.1:261-533 GCF_000699245.1 Pterocles gutturalis
CGGCCCGCCCCCAGGAAAAAGGGGCCTTTGGGAAAAAACCGCAAAAAAAAAAAAAAAAAAAAGCTTGAAATGAGCCCAAGAGAAAGGTTCATCAGGCTGGGGGCTATTTCCCCGGAGTGACGGAGGGTCCCCAGCCCTGCGCTGCTCTGCGGGTATCTGCACGCCCTCGGCTGAGCCCAAAAGTTGGCATCGAGGCGTCTCAGCAGCACAAATCAAGCGCGAAATGCCCTTTAGAAATCAATCCAGGATGAGGAGGGGGCACAGACGGCTGC
>NW_010132324.1:0-252 GCF_000699245.1 Pterocles gutturalis
TTAATCCCCTCTCAGCAACAGCCGTGTTTTTGTACCTGCTGCGATAGCCCGGTTCCCACGGTTAGCAGCTTCCCGGTAAGGGGTGGAGAGTCGAGCAGCAGCTCCGGCAGCTGGACTGCCCGTCCCTGTGCATGACTCATCCCGGCCAACCTGCAATCTCAAATATTTTCTGTTGCCCTGCCCTGCACCCTGGGCACTGCCCCAGCTCACCCAGACCCCTCCACAGATCTCGGCTCAATGTGCTGCATCAGC